>NC_053160.1:85581605-85801605 GCF_016835505.1 Polypterus senegalus
TTTCAAACGAAGTATTGCTGCATCTCTAAAGAAAGTCCAGGATGGGACAAAACTTGATTAAAAGTAGGAGGATCCAACCAATATGGAGCAGAAATATTTGCTATAAACACAATGAGATTTAATTGATAAGAATTGGTCATCTTGTAGATTGAAAGGAGGCCTATATTCATGTCACTGTGGCTGAGCTATGGTAAGAATATTATTTTCTTTATTACTTATATTTTGCATTTCATGGTTTAGCTTTGTATTTTTATCTGGCTGCTTAATAAACTCTTTTCATATTAATTTGGTCTAGATTCTTAAATTTGTCTGGTCTCAAACATTTTGTCAACCAAGGAGTTTCATTGAAGGGTTATACAGGGTTACGAATGTTAAATACAGGTCAATGAGACAGTGGCATGCAGCAGGTAACTAAACCTGTTAATGTCTCAACATAGGACCAGAGGGTTAGAACTGCAGGGAAATAAGGTCACCACTGCCTCCACATCTGTCACCCCTTTGCCTGGGAAAGTGGAGCAAATAACCCTGGTATCTCTCCAGGCCAAGATCTAAACAGTATAAATACATGGACTAAGTGACCAAGTAGTTAGAGAACAGGACACTAAGGAACTTCAAATATAAAGTTCATGTTATTTCACGGAATCTCTGTTCTCATCAAGACTGTTGTAGTCCATGTTTTTGGGATGTGAGAAGAAATAAGAAATCCCAGGGAGAATATTCAAACTCCATGTAGACAATGGCCAGGTCAGAAATAAAAGCAGGATACCTGGATCTACGAGGCAAGTGAGTTAGCAAATATGCCACTCGTTTGCCTAAATGTTCAACCAGTATTCATGTCTTTTTGGAATATGTGACATGGCCCCAGTATTTATGAGTTTGCGTGTGTGCCTTAGGCCTACACACTGATGGACAGTTTATGAACTACAAATTAGGTAATTCAATGTGAAATCACCACACTTTTGAGCCTCATTGTCACAGATTTTAACGTAAATTGGCATGCTGATTTGGTCATATGAGTAACCCATGGAACTTAAATTGCATGTGTCTTGGATCAATATTAAGAGAAAGTTAAGCTAACAAAGTTTGAATTTATGGGATTGGGGGGTATGACTTTGACTGGCTACATCTCACTAAATATAAGTTGCACAAAAAATGTTCTCATATTGCTTTAAAACTCATTTCAGCTCTATATTTTGTGTAAATACTTTGCTATCCCCAAAATTAAAAATTACCACGTGATGAGTTATTATAATATTAAAAATTGAATAGCAAAAAAAAACAATATTTTAAAATTGGTCAATTTTTTTTGCTAAAGCTAGCTTATAATTTAATGAATATCTCCAGAAAATTTGGTCTTTGAGTCGTTGCTGAGCTATCATTATTTAAAGGTGGTATTATATGGTTTCATATCACCAGTGGGCCTTTTACATATCAGCCATATTGCCATGAAATAGTATGGCAAGCACAGGTGAAATTAATGATATTAAGTATCATTATGCTACACTGAAATTGAACGGAAGCTTCATTAATCTCATTAGTGGCACCTGTGCTTGCCATACTATTTCATCTCAAAATGGCTGCTGTGAAAAGAGCCCATTCCAATTGGCTAATAAATGCCAGCGCTCCGCCCTGCATTAATCAGAGGAGAGTGAGGTGTGCAAATCAGTCAGGTGTAATAAATCAATAGCAGATGCTCTCAATTACCTTGTGGAGATAAAAGCATTGTCATTGCTGTAGCAGCATACATTTTCACAATGTCCTCAGTAGAGAAGTATTTTAGACTCAATCAGAAATCTTGTTGTGACCCTTTCAAATGTCATCTGAAGAAGATAACCTGTGCTTTAAGAGATGTACCTGAAACAGCAATAAACAATCACCCAAGTCACAATTTAAGGTAAGGTCAGCGCATATGCAGAAATTGCTGTGTGAGACTCAAAACTCACAACTAAGATCAGTTTGACTCTTCTAGTAATGACTCAGCAGACCCTCCTGATCCTGAACCAATGGTTGATCCCTCAACATCTGGAGATGAAGGCACATGGCTAGAATTTGTAGAAGATACTATGCCCAGCACTGGAGAATTGAGACTGAACTTTTTATATCCTCATGGACCATCTCTATCCTATTCATTCCTATACCATCCTGATACACTTGTCTTGAATCATCAGGATGTGCATTTAATAGCTGAACCTGTGACGGCAACACAATTTCAAGCAAAGACACAATTGCTGCATCAAAGAGTATAATTTCTTTCCTCACTCTAGTGGTCTAAGAGCCAATCTAGTTTCAGTTTAGTTTCTCTGTTAGTTTTTCAGGTTTATGAGGAGAGGCTTGATGTATATTTTCTGAAAACATACAATGAAAGAGTGCATGATTTCAAATATGATTTACTTAATTCAAGGCCCTGTTCAGTAGGCTAGTGTAACTCAAGAAGTCAAAAGTGTGAATTGAAGAGAAAAACTAAAACTATTCTGATTTTAAAATTAATTCTCTTTTGTTTTAATTACTTTGGCATTATTGTCTTTTTTATTCATTTCTAAGTGTAATTATATTTTCACTGCTTGTTCTGGCTTTAGTCTTAGTTTTCATGAATCCTAGTAAGCCTGTATCATTCACTGATCACTAACTGCCATTCAATAGCATTGTAAGCAATTGTGATTTTGATGCACACTTCAGATAAGTAAAGATACTTCAGCAGAGACTCAAAAACCAAAGACCACATTTTCTAAAGATGTTCATGACATTATAGGCTAGGTTTAGTAAAATATTGACCAGTTTTAAAATATTGTTTTTTTCACTCATCAATTTTTAATATTGTAATCACGCGTAACATGGTAATTTTTCAGTTTGAGGATAGCATAGTATTTATGCAAAATATATAGTAGGAAAAGACCTTTAAAACAATATGGGAACCATTTCTGTGCAAGTTATATTTAGGGAGTGTAGATGCCACATGGGCTGACTTCCCACTGGGCGCCGATAACCAGCACTGCTGCCATCTAGCAAGCTAAGGAAATAAAAAACCCCCCGCGATATCTTTTCTTTTTAATGGGATGTCCATCCACCCCGTCCAGTCCTTCCTTTCAGGTCTGCTCCCTCTCCTGGCCAGGATGTTCATCCAAACCATGTGGCATCTATAGGAGATATAGCCAGTCAAAGTCACAATGCCCCCCAAATATGTCCAAACTTTGTTGTCTTAAATCTCCCTTAATATTGATCCAAGAGACGTGCAATTTCAGTTCCATGGGTTACTGATATGCAAAGTTTCATTAAAATCTGTGATGGTGAGGTCCAAAAGGGTAATGATTTGACATGGAATTACACAATTTAGGGATGCCACGCCAGGCTTGGGCCTGGCCTATTTTTGACTTATTGTATTCCAAATTGTTATATTTTAAATGGCATATGCAGTTTATGGCACCAAAAATGTCATATGTTGCATGTTGGTCTAGCATGCAAATAACAATGTCATTGTATTCCATGAAAATTATAAAAAAAAATCTTAATTGTACTGATTACACTGCATTGCATTTTTTGTTAAGTTAAAAATTTAATTAATACTTAGCCTTACACACATTCTGTGGATGGAAAATGAACACACAATAAGAAAAATTCCAAGGAAATTAAACATTTTAAAAAAAAGCCAAACAAATAAAACATTATATCAATCTGTTTCCTCTAAGCATTGAGGAGACAGAAAATGAAGCATTGCAAATCATTTAAAGATTTTTAATAGTAAATGATGAATTGCTTTGTTGAGAAAAAGGTTATGACAAAAACAGTTAAGTACAGCATGTTTAAATGACTAATATTAAACAGTATCTTTTACTGTTTGTTACCAGTAATTAAAACAATATGATGTGGTATTTCTGCTTTGATGCCAATACAATGTTTTGATTCAGAGTAATTTTAAATCAACTTTGAATGAATTCTAAAATATTTTTATAATACTAACAATCAGAAGCCTCTGGTGCCGTTGCCTGTAGTAGGGAGTGTTGCAGCATTCTCTGTGCACCCAGAACTTCTTTCCATGTTTCAGGACCCTTTCCAATTTCATTTTCACGTTACTGTCACTGGTGTCATGATGGATGATTAATCCCTGTAACTCTACACTAAATAATCATGATTAGAAAATAGATGGACGGATGGATGATTAATATAAAAACCTGCTTTCCTGTTGACTGATTTGACAGACGGTATATCCAAGTGTTCACTGCAGGGCTCTTCTCTGTATGTTGACTCCAATTACTGCAAATATGCTAAAGCACTTGTTTATCATCCTTTGTAATTAGATAAGTTATTAAAAAATCAGTAACAAAGCAATCAAGTAAGCCTAGAGGTGAGGGTTACTGTGTAAATAAGCTTGATAAGGCAGTATTTTTTGTGTCAAGATTCATCCTGAAGAGACCAGTTTCCATGAAGTGTTAAAAATGAATGCATATGTGAACCTTTTTGGAAGACACATTTAAATAAAACCCTAAGGTGTATAAATAACTCCCACATTAGGAAATACCAGTCACAAGGCATTGCTAGGTCTAAAACATTATTAATGGAAGTCGACAGGCATGCTTGCACTGTTTTTATATCCATAAATCACAATAAAGCCTGTAAGAAATCAAATCCAGAAACCTCTGGCATGTTTGCCTGGCAATAGAAGCTGCAATTTATTAGAAATGAAAAGAACCAATTGGACTTATTACCATCAACGAGGGTGCAATCTTTCCAGAACTGTTGTTTATACACAAGTGCCCCTTAACTATTAATTTATGTGGAATATTTGTGATCATTTGATTATAAAAGTAGAGAAACCAGTAGATCCAGAAATTGATTACAGTTGCTCAGTTTTATATTTACCTCTTATACTGAGGCACCATGAAACAACTTAACTACAATCCAAGTTAAACTACTTCTTACACACAAATGTCCATGTTCCCTAATTTTCCTAATGAAAAGAACAGACGTAAAACATTTTTCATTCAAATAACATGAATTCACAATAGAAGCACTATTTTTCTTCTTCTATCAGCTGCTCCCATTTAGGGGTCACCACAGTGGATCATCTGTCTCCGTCTATCCTTGTCTTTTACATCATTTTCTGCCACACTGACTGCCTTTATGTCCTCCCTCAAAACTTCCTCTTTGGCCTTCCAATTATCCTCTTGCCTGGCGGTTCCATCCTCAACATTCAACATTCTTTTCCCAAATGGGAAATACTTTTATTATTAATAAAAGTCCACCGCAACTTTGCTAAGAGAAACACTTGTTATGATTAATAAGACAAAGAGGAATTAAAAGGTTTTAACCTCCTCCAGATGGGCTTAAAGTGGAGAAGGACAAACTATGGTTACCTTCACTACACTATTGGCATGCAAATTTAATTTGCTAAACTGGAAGAATCCTAACTCTCCTCTTTTAAGCCAGTGAGTAACTGATGTTTTATACTATTTGAAATTGGAAAAAATCAAATTCTCAGTTAGAGGATCTGTGCAGAACTTTTTCAAAACCTGGCAGGATCTAATCAATAATATTTTAGAATAAGCTCTTAAAGCACTGAGCAAGTAATTCTCTATCCCATTTCTTTTTCTTCTCCATCTATCTTTATCCACCTATTAAACTCGTCAATTTATGTATTTTTACAAACTTTAAGACAAAATGGATATTATTGTTAAATGTAAAGTATTTATTAGTATTTTATTGATTCAACATTACTATGAAATTGACATATATAATAATAATAATAAGTATATTATATATATATATAGTCATAGGAGTAACAGGTTGGCTGGCATTTTGCCTGGGATGAGTGGCTTCTTACCCAGGAAGCCCTGATAATGGAAGGGGGGAATGTGTTTGCCTCCAATGGCCATGAGTTTCCCCAGCACAACAGATGGCAACCACCCTCTGGTAGGTGTTAGGTTTGCACACCTGCTGGGCTTACATGAGAGTTGCAGTTCAGATAGGCAGCCCAGCTGGGTATCTTAGGGTAGCTGGGTGGAGAAGCTGTCCTCAGTATAAGGAGATTCTTCCTGACCCAGAAAGTGCTTCCTGGATACAACATGGTGGCACTAGCAATACTACTGGGTCCAGTATAAAGCAGATTGTTCCGCTTGAGTCGTGAGTGAAGTGAGCACAAAGCTTGCCAGGAGGAGTGGAGGGGAAAGATTAAGGAGAAGTTTACTGAACAACATAGGAGTGAAGAAAAAGCCCTGTAAAGGTAATTATATTAAAAAATATAAATTTAGGGGCGGAGTGGTGGATCTGCGCTGGTATCTCGAAGGTTGCCGGTTCGAATCCCCATCACTGCCAAAAGAGATCCTACTCTGCTGGGCCCTTGAGCAAGGCCCTTAACCTTCAATTGCTCCAGGGGCGCTGTACAATTGCTGACCCGCGCTCTGACCCCAAGGCGTATGCGAAAACTAACAAATTCCTAATACAAGAAATTGTATAAGGTGAAATACCGGAAATTGTCTCTGGGATTCGGGTTAATACTGTGCCTCCTACTGGTCACAAAATATATATATACACACACACACACACACACAAATACATACATATGCACTGATCAACTGAAAAGTGAAACATTAAAACCACTTGCCTAATATTGTGTAGGACCCCATTGTGCCTTATGCCACCAAAACTATTCTGACCCATTAAGACATGGACTCCACAAGACCTCTGAAGATGGATCTTTTAGGTCCTGTAATTTTCAAGGTGGGGCCTCCATGGATCTGGCTTGTTTTTCCAGTACATCTCACAGATTCTCAACCAGGGTTAGATCTAGGGAATTTGAAGGCCAAGTCAATACCTTGAACTCTTTGTTATGTTCCTCAAACAATTACTGAACAATTTTTGCAGTGTGGCAGGGCGCATTATCCTGCTGAAAGAGGCCAGTGTCATCAGGGGTGAACATGGTCTGCCACAGTCTTTAGGTAAGTGGTATGTGTCAATGGTGTTCCAGTAGAACACTGCCCAGAGCATCACACTTCCTCTGTCGGGTTTCCTTCTTCCTATAGTGCTGCTGCTATCTCTCCCAAGGTAAATAATGCTCCCATCCATCCACATGATCTAAAAGAAAACATGATTCCAAAGACCAAACCACCTTCTTCTAAAGCTCCACAGTCCAGTTCTGATGTTCATGTCCTTATTGTAGGTGCTTTTAATTTCTTTTTCTCTGTACTAGAAATGATATTTGTTAAGTCACTTTTTATTTAAAATGTCCATCACGTCATTGTGCAAACAGACATGAATTCAAAGCAACCAGAGTATTTGTTTTGTTCAGTCTGGATAATTTCTTTGAAATATTTCAGATCCAGAGGCTAAACTAAGGCATTCAAAAGAGCACATTTGTATCTTTTCTCCCTAACTCTCCGTCCTTATTGATACCTAGTTGTACCTGGCTTGTGTCTGTATATAATTAGCCACATTAAGTTTATACCTGGCATAAAAATGCGCCTCCAGCATCTGCATCATGTCCGGATAGAAATCTGATGTCACCTTTCCCGTACAATATTCAAATCTTCTTCAGTTTACGTGGTTTTTATATGCTGATACAAAATATACGTATTTTCATTTAAACTTGTGTTAAACATTGTTGTTGTCCATTTGTGATTAAATGTGGTTTGACTGATCCAATCATAAATGCATTTACACATAGGCGAATCCCAAGCTCCATTACGCTCAGTGCTCCTCATTTTCCAGGATGGTTAACCCTTTCAATTAAGAAAGGACTTAAGTGTCTCGGTGTCAATGGGTGCCTTCACCCCATGAGTATTAAATTTAAGTCATTCATTTCTTTCCATTCAGCAATGTCAGAGCAGATCTTTAACCCTTCCTTTTGGTCAACTCTGAGCTTGGACTGACAAAAAAGGTCTAAATATCTAAAATAACAAAACAAAAAAAAGCTTTTGAAAAACAAGTGAATACAATACTAAAGTATTAGTCCTGAGTTTGTCAGAAACCCTCTTTTATTTTTCCTATTATCACATAACTTCCACACAAAGCAGAG
The DNA here is from genome assembly GCF_016835505.1 of Polypterus senegalus. NCBI lineage: Eukaryota > Metazoa > Chordata > Cladistia > Polypteriformes > Polypteridae > Polypterus > Polypterus senegalus. The sequence goes on from NC_053160.1 coordinate 85,589,611, forward strand.
TTCAAGGAATGATTGTATGTGTATTGAGAGGCTAACCAGAAAGCATCACCCCAAACCTGCAAGGTAACATTTTTGAGGCACTAGAAATTTGCCCTGTCAGATGGAATGGTTGCAAATGTTTGTCTATAAGTTTGGAAAGCTAAACCTCTGAGTCCCTTCATTGCCCATCAGATTTTCCTGAAGGAATCACTGTTAATAATGCTTTTAACCAGTTTTGCAAACATGATTTTTGCCACAAACTATATAATCAAATGCTACTCTGTATGTGTGTGTGTGTCCAATGCCTCCAAGCAATCTGATTGATCTTTTTGGCTTTGGTCTAAATAAAATGGAGCACTTCAATGACAACAAACTGAAAAACATTGAGTTACATTGGATTGCAAAATACTAACGAGGTACAACCCGATTGGCCTTCAAATACGGAAATTATTTAGAAGAATACAAATGATGTTTTCATAGCGGGTAATGGGAGCCTGTCTACCATTGGTGATAGTCAAAGAGCAGACAGGAGGTGAGCAAGGTGGCTCGAAATTACAGAGTCTGAGATGCAGGCTTTACAGGAACATGACCAAGAAAGGAAGTGCCAGCCAATAGAGGTTGAGACACAATAAGGATACCGAGGAAAGATGCAGAAGGAACTCTAAGGGTACATGTATGGCAAGAGAGCTTAAGAAATGCGAGGATATTGAGCTAAGGCAAAGGATGAACACTGAATGTACACATAGGGCAAGAGAGGTTAAGATACACAAACATACAAAGGAAAGGTGCAGGAGGAAACTGTTCTAAAAATATTCTATTACTTATCTTCAACAGATAAGCATAGCTAGTATTTCTTTATTTTGCATATAAATTTAGCTTGCATTGAGACACATATAGAAGTTTTTAGTGTGTGCTGAGGATAAGAGATGATGTCTTTTTAAAATGTACACATCCAGAGAGAAATTGCAAAGAAAAGATTGCAGCTGCAGGCCTGCAAATTGCCAGTTTCTAATTAGAGTAAGAGAAAAAGGCATCTATTAAAGTGTAATATTTTGCAGATGCTGTAAATAATATCTGAATGAGATGGTAAAAGAGGAAGGTACCATCTGCTACTGCTATAGTGTGTCTTTATGAGACTGTTTCCAAAGTAGATTTAGTTTGGCTTTTTTGAAAAATGATTAACAGAAAATAACTCTGTAATGTCAACTTAAAAATGGATCTATGCATTTTCCAGGTATAAATTAATTACAAATATTATTATAACATGAGTGCTGTCTTGATGGAAGACATCAGACGATCCAGCCTTCGGATCTTTTCTCTGAACCAAGTCACCTAGGTACAGGTGAAACCTAAGAAAAATCAGTGGTAGACAAGAAATTGGCCTGGTTCTTGCAATACCAGAGACACTTATAGTACTGGCAGAGGTAGAAATAACAGTATTGTCATATACTGTATACATAATAAATAGAAATTCTTCAAATTTGCATGTACAGCAACATGTGATTCTTGAATGAGAATACACATCAGGGGCAAATCCTTAAAACATTTGTTATGAATAGTGACAATCTAAAGGGTCCATCCACAGGGTTTATCCTTAAAACCCAGCTTCCCAATTTCTTCAAGTCCATGCACATTAAACATTCAAAGTTGCTGTATTACAAAAATACGTGAAATAACTATGGAAGGACAGGTAGAGTGTAAAAGAAACTGAACAAAAGACTTGACACTGAGAGAAAATATCAAGCTAGAATTGCTGTTATCAATTCATGAACCCAGTAGCACAAGGTAACTGAAGCTTAATGATTAATTTGTACGCAAGAGACAGACACACATGTAGCCCACTGCCGTTACCAAATGTTTGAGAAGTGCGTCTGTGTGCTATGAACTTTTTCTGTCATATTCGCTATTGCATCACTACATGATATAACAACAGAAAATAGAGTTTAGATAAGCATTGTGGTCTATGTACATACTACGTGTTAAAAGGATGAGGCAATATTCTGGCCCGAAATGTTTGCACTTCCATTTACACAGTAAAGTTAACTTACTTTAGTTAATCATTTAGATGTCTCATCAGACGCAGGATACTCTGCAGCTTGTCTTTGCTTCTGTTAGTGTTGTTGTGGTGGTTGTTGAATCGGGTGTTTTGAGTACTGGAATTTGCATCTCCTATGGCTCTTCTTTATCAGCCACAGTCCTTTATACCTCTTTTTGATAGGGTGTGACACATTCTTTACTTCAAACACATACAGTATTTCTTTATCCATATTTTCACAAACATTATTTACCAATTCTTTCAAACTTACCTCAACTCTAATACTATAGCCGTAACTGAACAAAAAGGTGGATGTTGGGCATCTTTGTCTGTTATTCTGCTGAAGTGGTGCCAGTGTCATTAGGTACATTTACTGATTCTGGTGTTTTGAGTATCGAAATCTGCATCTGCTATGGCCCTTCCTTATCGGCTTTACTAATGGCACTCATTTTCACCTACTTTTCATGGAGTATGACACACTATTTAATTCAAATGCATATTTTGCAATTCATAATTTTCACAAATATAGCTGCCAGTTCTTTCACCTTCAACACTGACTATATCATCAAAACTATGAACAACAGTGATAATGTATCGTTCACCTTGACGACAAGTCCATTGATGTCTTCGAATGGCAATGTATAATTTGATTTTATAGAACGTTTTTTCCTTTCAACAGGATATGTTTAGTCTTAACACATGCAGTGTGCTCTCCACAAACAGAACACTCATTTATATGTTTAGCAGAGGTCTTTTTAGTAGACTGTTGGGCTGTAGACAGTTTAGATTACTCTTTGCTGGACCAGGTAAACAAGAGCAATATTGCTCTTTGCAGTTCAAAATCTACACCCCTACTTTGAGCCCTGCCTTCACGAAGCATTTGATTGGTTATGAAATTAGAATTATTCCCACCCAATTTTATGCAAAAATCACTAATGCAGTGCCTTTACATGAACACACATAACCAGGATAAGGTGAGTAACTTGGTTAAGGCAGAAACCTTTTTTCTTAAAAATTTGCATTTACATATGCTAGTAATCTTCCGGAGTTCCCCTTTGCCAAAACGCTCTGTTGTCTTTAAACTGCACAAGAATGAGTTCAACATCATCATTGGCCACCGTGAATCTGAAAATAATGTGATAACTTTCTTCTGTTTTATAAATATGTTTAGTTAAACTGGCACTTTATTAAATGTTTCTGTTGCTGGATTTCACCCAGCATTCTCTTTTCTGTTTGGCTATGTGGTTGGGCTCTGCAGAGGAGTGGCTTACAGGTATATTTACTTCTTGTCTTACACTCAGTGCTACCACATTAATAATAATCAGGACTTTTTACCTCAATAAAATAAGCAGTGTGTTACGTTACTCTTTACTTTAAAAAGTAACCAGACTGCATAAAGCACATTACTTTTAACATATCACCCTAATGCTTGCACAATAGTAATGCTGAATTTAGCACTGTACATTCAGCACATCACCATAAATTTAGCGATTTCTGAAATACTGAGACAGATTATTTCAGCCAAAGAATAATGTGATTGTCCAAGTATTTGCCTCATCAAAATGACCAATGGCTGCTGGAAGCGTGTGTGAAGCACAGACTACAAAACCCATAAGAGTAACCCAGTTAAGAGTTAACATGGCCACATTATCGGGTTATTTAGAGAGAAATCAACGTTTGTTAACCAGATTTCTCAGAAACCAACAACCTGGTTTCTTGAACCGAAATAAGAGTTTACTTACTTTTAATGGTGCATGTGCCCCATGAAAAATATGGATGCTGTACTTGTGAGTGTGACTCATCCTGATAAACAACATTCTCATCAGATCAAAGTTTTGTTAGAATTATGTTAAACCCAATGTTTGTACACTTTGTAGCATCATGACATGAGAAAGCTACTTTCAAATCTCTGTCCATGTTACACGTTTACACAGTCTGCTAGATGGTTCACACTACAAAAAGATAACAGAACGTATTCACTATTTGAAGTAATTCTCAATGTGCTGCTGGAATAAACCTGACAGGAACTGAGCCTTGCAAAACATGTATACTGTACAAGAAAAAGTGATTGTTGCATGAGCCAGAAGGAATACTAGAGGGAGGAAGGGGATTTTAAGTAGTGAGGACAGGAAACAAGAGACTGTGAGCCAGGAATGGGAAATATTAAGATGGACACGGCCTGGTTTCTGAGAAAAGAAGTGTTTATTTAATGTTTAGATGTTAAGCTTTGAAGCCTGTCATGGCTGCCACCCATGAACCTGTGGCACTTTTAACAAAGTTCATGCGTGATTTTAACATAAAAGCACACACTAATCACTCATAAATACAGCTAAATGCCAAACATTATATTAAACAGTCAAAAGTTCAAGTCATGGTAATTTGAAGTAAAACAAAATATATAATCAGTAACTTAAATAATAAAAATGTTTGACTCAGATGCAGCTTTTGATTATTGTCTCAATCAATCACTGGCAAAAATACTCAAATTGAAAAAAGCTTTTAGAAATTTACTGAATGCAATAATCTACTTTAATTTTGATTTGGAAAATTGAAGCTAATATGACAGAGTGAAAAAATATTAGTTCCATAGTGCCAAAGGATTGCTTACTTGTGGTATTTGCAAATTAATGTGGATATATATATATATATATACACACACACATATACATATATATATATATATATATATATATATATATATATATACACTCACCTAAAGGATTATTAGAAACACCTGTTCAATTTCTCATTAATGCAATTATCTAATCAACCAATCACATGGCAGTTGCTTCAATGCATTTAGGGGTGTGGTCCTGGTCAATTTAATCTCCTGAACTCCAAACTGAATGTCAGAATGGGAAAGAAAGGTAATTTAAGCAATTTTGAGCGTGGCATGGTTGTTGGTGCCCTCCGGGTGTCCCCATTCTTCTTCCCCCAGCACTTCCGGGTGTGGCAGAAGTGCTGGGCTCCAGGGTTCTTCAGGCACCGGGGCGCCACCTAGCAGTGGCCATGGGCCCCTACAGGGTTGGGCTTCCAAGCCCCCTACCCGAGGCCACCAACAAAACCAGGGGTCCCCTCGGGTCTGGAGGAGGCACCAGCCCTCCTCCGGTCCCCTTGGGCATCCTGACTGGGCTCCACCCCAGCCGCATGCATAATATAATATATATATATATATATATATATATATATATATATATATATATATATATATATATATATATATAATATACATTTTTTTCTTTCACAAATTGCTAGGTTTAGACAGGATTCTTAAATAGATATGGTCATTTTTTTTCGTACCCTTGTAGTTCATTGAAAAACTGCTGCATGCCTCCTGAAAAGTTATTAAATGAAAAGCAATTGTCTCATTTTTAATGTACCTGAATGCCTTTGATATGTCATTGAGTAAAGAAGTGCAAGCATTAAAAAGATCAAATACTGTATATTCTACAAAGATGTTCTAAATAGGCCTGGACAAATTTGTTGATACCCCCAGAAATGATCGTGTAATTAGTATCACTCATGTCTATGATTGTGTAATCAGTTTTTCAGCCTATTTAATGGACTGTTTGTGATACTGAACATGGATTAGAAAAACCAAAGGAGGGAGTTGTCTGAGGAGATCAAAAAGAAAATTATATACAAACATCCATCCATTCATTATCCAACCCGGTATATCCTAACTACAGGGTCACGAGAGTCTGCTGGAGCCAATTCCAGCCAACACAGGGCGCAAGGCAGGAAACAAACTCCGGGCAGGGCACCAGTCCACTGCAGGGTACACACACACCAAGTACACAATAGGGACAATTTAGGATTGCCAATGCACCCAACCTGCATGTCTTTGGACTGTGGCAGGAAACCGGAGCACACGGAGGAAATCCATGCAGACACAGGGAGAACATGCAAACTCCACGCAGGGAGGACCTGGGAAGCAAACCCAGGTCTCCTAACTGCGAGACTACCAGTGCGCCACCCCACATACAAACATGTTAAAGGCAAAGATTATAAGACCATTTCAAAGCAGCTTTGATGTTCCTGTGACAACAGCTGCAAATTTTAAAAACAAGATATTTAAGGTCCATGGGCAGTAGCCTACCTCCCTGGACATGGCCGCAAGAGGACATTTGACACCAAAATGAGCAAAATGATATTGAGACTGTTAGACAAAAAGCCAAGGACAACTTCCAAAGAGATACAAGCTGAACTCAAAGGTCATGGCCCATCATCCATCTGTTACTTTTTGAGTAACAATGGGATCAATGGAAGAAGACACGGGAGGACTCCACTATTGAAAGAAAAACATTAAAAAGCCAAACTGGAATTTGCTAAAATTCATATTGACAAGCCACAATGATTCTGGGAAATAACCTTTAGACAGGTACAACTAAACTGGAGATTTTCGGCAAGTCACACCAGCTGTCTCTCCACAGACTCTAAAACCATACCTTCTGTGAAACATGGATGAAGCTTGGTTTTGTTTTGGGGTTACTTTGCTGCTTCTGGCATGGGATGCCTGAAGTCTATGCAGGGAAGAATGAAAATTCAAGACTATCAAGACATCCTGGAGTGAAACATACTGCTCAGTTTCAGAAAGTTCTCAGTCACAGGTCATGGATCCTCCAACAGGAGAATGAACCAAAACCCAGAGTTAAAAGCACCCAACAATAGATAAGAACAAAACATTGGAGTACCCTGAAGTGGCCTTCTATGAGCCATGATTTGAATTCTATTGAACATTAATGGAAAGAACTGAAACCTGAAGTCTGGAAAAATCTGGAAAACTGCCTGTTGACAGGTGCAGAAGTTTCATTGAGAGCTACGGGAATCGCTTGTTTACAGTGATAAAGGTAAATGTTGTGCATCAAAATGTTAGGTTAAAGATCCCGTCATTTTTATCCACACCAATTTTCATTTGTGTTATTATTTGAAATATTCTGTTCAATCAAAACTCTAAAGAAAAATCTGATTTTTGTTAAGTAAAAAATAAACAATGATGGGTGTCAACCAGTTTGGTAAGTTTCAAGTTATTTTGGAGACAATTGTGGCTTCTTATTTTTTTGTCAAGGGTTACCAACAAAACCCTGCAGATGCTAAAGGATTGGCAGTAGGGACACAGGCCAAAAGAAGAAGGTTGTCTGTGCCTGCTAGGGAATTTGTCCTCGGGCTGCAAGGTCCAGAAATTGCAAGCCAAAGAGGAGTCAAATTATTGAGGCTCATTAGATAAAAGACAGTCTCCTGCCTCTCATCTTCTTTTCTTTAAGCTCCCTTCTCTCTTCGCCTTTTCTTTTCCTTTTTGTCTTTCCTTTTCGTCCCCTCTTGCACTTGCAGTTCCCTTCTTCAAATGGGGACTTGGCACAGCTGCGGCAATCAGCAGCTTACGACACCATCTAGGGTCACATGCAATCCTGCACTTGTGCACCAAGTGCAGGGCTATCTGCTCCCACATTGTACAAGAGAACTGCTCTCACCACGCTACCATGCCCACCCCCCCACACACACAAAGACACGAGTGCAGCAATTATTTATTTAAAAATGCCAATCAGCCACAGACATCACTTTACCACAAAAAGTGGCACAGGATATGTTCAAGGGAATTGTGACAGTGGTGATGTCTGCGGTAGAAGTGACAAATGCATTTAAGGTAGAGGTGGGATTACATCAGGAGTCAGCTCTGAGTCCTTTCTTATTTGCAATGGTGATGGACAGGTTGACAGACAGGATTAGAGAGGAGTCCCCATAGACTATGATGTTTGTGGAAGACATTGTGATCTGTAGCGAGAATAGGGAGCAGGTTGAGGAGACCCTGGAGAGATGGAGATATGCTCTAGAGAGGAAGGGAATGAAGGTCTGTAGTCACAAGACAGAATACATTTGTGAGAATGAGAGGGAGGTCAGAGGAATGGTGAGAATGCAGGGAGTAGAGTTAGCAAAGGTAGATGAGGTTAAATACTTGCGATCAACAGTACAGAGTAATAGGGATTGTGGAAGAGAGGTGAAGAAGAAAGTGCAGCAGGGTGGAGTGTGTGGAGAAGAGCGTCAGGAGTCATTTGTGATAGAAGGGCAACAGTAAGAGTGAAAGGGAAGGTCTACAAGACAGTAGTGAGACCAGCTATGTTATGTGGGTTGGAGATGTTGGCACTGACCAAAAAACAGGAGACAGAGCTGGAGGTGGCAGAGTTAAAAATGTTAAGATTTGCATTGGGTATGGCGAGGATGGACAGGATTAGGAATTAGTACAAAAGAGGGTCAGCTGAGGTTGGACAGTTGAGAGACAAAGTCAAAGAGGCGAGATTGCGTTAGTTTGGACATGTGCAGAGGAGAGATGCTGAGTATATTGGGAGAAGGATGTTAAGGATGGAGCTGCCAGGTAACAGGAACGGAAGAAGGCTTACAAGAAGGTTTATGGGTGTGGTGAGAAAGCACAAGAAGGTAGTGGGTGTAACAGAGCAAGATGCACAGGACAGGAAAGATGATCCGCTGTGGCGACCCCTAACGTGAGCAGCCAAAAGAAGAAGAAGAAGACATCCATAGATGAGAATGTTTATCTAACCTTTATTGGCTGTTGTTATGCCATATAGTGCTGCAATAGTCAAAATGACAAAAAGATATCACAGCAGACAGGAGCACTTCTCATACATGTGGAGCCAAGTAGCTGCAATGGTCTTTGTGTGTGTGTCTGTCTCTTCTGTGGTTGTGCTCATTACAATTTACAAATTAATCATTAAGCTTCAGTTACATTGTGCTACTGATCTCCTGAAAAGGTTGGAGCATCTCCTGATGTGATAACAGCAATTTTAACTTTTTATTTTCTTTAAGTGTCAAGTCATGTTCCCAACCTACTCCTCTTTATCCTCCTTAAACCCCAGCTGTTAAATACTGGAGGAGTTGGAGATAGATGTTTTAAGGATAAAGCCCTGCGTGTGTGTAGCCTTTGCAGAGGTGGATTTTGTAACAAGGTGCTTCAAATGTGCATTCTCACTTGAGAATCACGGCTGGCCTCATGAGACTAGGCTACTTTAATCAGTACATTCTTGGCTTCTATTTTGACATCATGACAGTCTTCTGGCTTCTGTCATGAATCTGCATTTTGGACTTGATTGTTTACATGCTATTTTGAACTTCTGGTAGTATGTATTTCTCGTTGCTTATTTATTATATTCTTAGGCTAGGCCCAGCCACAAATTTAATTCTGGTAACATTTGAAACAGGCAAGACTGGTATCTTTTAATAAAGGCAACATCTAAGGTGTATTTAAAACCCATATTACAGTCTGGTTTGAATCCTTCAATGTACAGTATTCCCTAACATCAATTGTGACTGTTTACATTCTACATAAAACTACAGTGTACTGGTTTTTACTAAAATTTGTTCAGATAAGCTTCAGTAAACTGTGAACTGTTTACTTACAAATTTAAACCTTTACTCAAAGATGTTTCATACTTGGAGCAATAGCCATGACATTCCACATTACAGTTTGATACCTTATAGGTATTTTTTCTAGGTTTATACAGATTTTTACCACAGTCTACTACTCACATTATAATCCTAGGTTAGAATCCATTTATACAGTACCTCAAAGGCAAGGAGGGATGCATCATACTCTAGGGAACAGGGTATAATATAGACAAATAATCTTAAAAGATAGAGAGTTTTGCAAATACTTTCCTGAATAAACCTTTTAGGCTGAGCCATCCATTATCAGAGTGAGCAGATAAATATCTGTGAGTAGCATTATGGACCCGAAGTGGGCAGCATGGCAAAAAGGACAGATCACCTGAGACTAAGTAGAAGAAAAGCTCAACATCCATGTTGTCACCACTGAATGCATTTTTGTTTGATCGGGGTACCACTTTTTGACTATTGCTATTATTTTTTCTGTTTTGCTGCTATTAATTATTTTATTAACTAATAAATACTACTTTACATTAAACTCTTATACTTTGTCTGCACACCTTGGGTGGCTGAAGTAAAAAAAGTAAACACAGCATTTTTACTTCTTTCCCACAGGATTAAATAGCTGAGGATGGACACCTCCAAAAGTAAATAAGGCAGGAAAGAGTGACATACCATCAGTAAGTGACTGTAATTAAAAAGGTACACCAGCCCTAGTGTCTCGGGCACACACATTTGGTCTGCAAGAACCTAAGCTAGTGAGTCCCTAGCAGAAGCACTAGAAGAATGGTAGAATATGTAGACACCACTCATGGACAATGATTTATTCTCTGTGTGTGCGTATATGTGGGTTTAGCTTAGGATGTGCATCAGTAAGCCAAACAATAACGAATCCAGTAAGCTCCACTCACTTCACAACAAAAACTAAAGACAGTTCTAGGACTTGTGGATTGAAAACTTATTTGTTTTTAACTTCATTCTTGTTTTCATATTTTGGTTTTATGAAAGCAATTTAGTTTTATCTCTTCTGGTTTTCAACTCCTTGGCTGTACCCAGTCTATATATTTGTCTTTTCCTTAACAGTACCTTACATCTCCTGGATTCCTCTCTGCTCAAAATACCTGTACTTTTCCAGGTGTTCACAACAGATGCTTGCCAAGGCTTCTGTCTTGCTTCCTCAGGGATGGGTTCAGGGATGGTTCCTCCTAGAGTACTCAAGAACTAGTTAACTTAAAATTGATATTGGAATTTTTTTTTATCTGAAATCATTAAATGTTTATTTTCCACTATCTGTTGCTCATAATTTTTCTACACACTCATATTCTAATACAGAGTCACAGGGTGACAGTGACTATCTCCATATCTGTTGTGGCGCACAAAAACTATTGTTTTTTAATACACATTATGTCTGCATTTTGTTTCAGTACTTTGAAGTAAAAGCTTTTTTTTGTGCTGCGCTGCAAGGCGCACATTCTTTGTACTTACTGGGTATTTTTCTTGTATACACATACCAGACAGCAGCTTCTTTAAGCAAATCCATTAACAATCTGGGCAGCATAAATAAATGAAACTGCTACAACACCTCCTTTTGTGGCCTTTGTTTATTTAAATATGTGTCAGAGTATAATTAATAAAAGCTTTATGTATTTATACAAGGTTTTGGCAGTTTATTATTAACAATAAAGCTAAGTAAAACAGTGCAAATACTAACTGAAGTAAAAACAATTGTATGACTCCTAACTACAAAGGTAAAACCACGTCATGCATATCAGACTTTCTCACTTGATGACAAAGTTTTCAACTCTGCTGAGAGTAATCTTCTGGACCATATACTTGAGATGAACATTAACAAGAACACGGGGTCCAGCTGTAAAATGCATAAATGGAAAGAGTAAAAACCATATCACATTACATGTTTTTCCAGCCATAATCTTAGCGTGTTGGAGGCAGCTGCAGCACTTTGCCTGAAGGTCATTGTCTTGTCTGATATACACACACCGACTCACTCCAGTTATTCCACAACTTGCTCTGATAAAGTCAAACAATTTTAATTTGTTTTAAGTCACAGATGTGAGCTTTGTGTGCATTAGAGCTGACAACCAATGAGCTCTCACCTGGAAGTCCACTGCATATAATGCAACGATGAGGAATAAGAAAACAGGTGTTTTAGACCCCACAAACAGAAAAGAGGCTCATCTGTCTGTTGTTGCATATTTTACTCACCACAACTGAATGGATGAGATACGCCCGGAGTTCCTCAAGGCTCTGGATGTTGTAGGACTGTCTTGGTTGACACGTCTCTGCAACATCACATGGACATCGGGGACAGTGCCTCTGGATTGGCAGACCGGGGTGGTGGTCCCCCACTTTAAAAAGGGGGACCGGAGGGTGTGTTCCAACTATACAGGGATCACACTCCTCAGCCTCCCTGGAAAAGTCTATTCGGGGGTTCTGGAGAGGAGGGTCCGTCGGATAGTCGAACCTCGGATTAAGGAGGGACAGTATGGTTTTCGTCCTGGTCGCGGAACAGTGGACCAGCTCTACACCCTTAGCAGAATCCTGGAGGGTGCATGGGAGTTTGCCCAACCAGTCTACATGTGTTTTGTGGACTTGGAAAAGGCATTTGACCGTGTCCCTCAGGGAATCCTGTGGGGGTGCTCCGGGAGTATGGGGTACCGGACCCCCTGATAAGAGCTGTTCTGTCCCTCTACAACCGGTGTCAGAGCTTGGTCCACATTGCCGGCAGTAAGTCAAACCCGTTTCCAGTGATAGCTGGACTCCACCAAGGCTGCCCTTTGTCACCGATTCTGTTCATAACTTTTATGGACAGAATTTATAGGCGCAGCCAGGGTGTTGAAGGGTCGGTTTGGTGGACTCAGGATTGGGTCACTGCTTTTTGCAGATGATGTTGTTCTGTTTGCTTCATCAGGCCGTGATCTTCAGCTCTCTCTGGAGCGGTTCGCAGCTGAGTGTGAAGCGGCTGGGATGAGAATCAGCACCTCCAAATCCGAGACTATGGTCCTCAGCCGGAAAAGGATGGAGTGCCCTCTCAGGGTTGGGGGTGAGATCCTGCCCCAAGTGGAGGAGTTCAAGTATCTCGGGGTCTTGTTCACGATTGAGGGAAGAATGGAGCGTGAGATCAACAGGTGGATCGGTGCAGCATATGCAGTGATGCGGGCTCTGCATCGGTCTGTCGTAGTGAAAAAGGAGCTGAACCGTAAGGCAAAGCTCTCAATTTACCAGTCGATCTACGTTCCTACACTCACCTATGGTCATGAGCTATGGGTAGTGAACGAAACAACGAGATCGCGAATACAAGCGGCTGAAATGAGTTTCCTCCGCAGGGTGTCTGGGCTTTTCCTTAAAGATAGGGTGAGAAGCTCAGTCATCCGGGAGGGGCTCAGAGTAGAGCTGCTGCTCCTCCGCATCGAGAGGAGTCAGATGAGGTGGCTCGAGCATCTGATCAGGATGCCTCCTGGACGCCTCCCTGCTGAGGTGTTCCGGGCATGTCCAACCGAGAGGAGGCCCCGGAGAAGACCCAGGACACGCTGGAGGGACTATGTCTCCCGGCTGGCCTGGGAACCACTTGGGATTCTCCCGGAAGAGCTGGAAGAAATGGCCGGGGAGAGGGAAGTCTGGGCCTCTCTGCTTAAGCTGCTACCCCCGCGACCCGACCCCGGATAAGCGGAAGAGGAATGGATGGATGGATGGACAACTGAATGGAAAAAGGGAAAAAAACAAACAAATAAGATTGCGGAAGAACTCACCATACTTATAAACCCCTTTACAGAGCACCAGTTCTGTCAGGCAGCACATTATTGGCTGTCAGAAAAAGGGACAAGAACTTGAGTCTTTATAAGTAGGAAACTATGCTGGAAGGTTGTAATGCAGTCTGGTAATTTGACATCTCCAGTAATTTCTAGTTATGTACAGTATATCAACGTGCACTGGCTATGAGATCAGCAAATGTTGCCAGATTTGACATACCTAGATTTTACATACATAGAAGTCATGTAATGTGGCATCAGCTTGAGCAACCAAATGTTTTAAACTGAGATATGGTTGTTTTAATAAAAGATCCAATGAAAATTTCGCCTTGAACATTTCAAAAGAATTTCAGGTCTTCTGTGTCTACACAAATGGATACAAATATAGTAAGTGCTGGTAATTTGTTATAGCCATATTGGTGTTCCTTGGTTTTTATATTGTTATATTGTTATATTATTATTATTATATTTGAGCTTTATTTATTAGTTATTTTGTTGTCTTTATCTGGTTATTTTTTGTGTCTGTTTACACCATTTATTTTAAAGTTATTTTGTTGACTTTATCTGGTTACACAACACCCCATAATGACAACGTGAAAAAAGTTTACTTGAGGTTTTTGAAAATTTATTAAAAATAAAAAAACTGAGAAAGCACATGTACATAAGTATTCACAGCCTTTGCCAAGAAGCTCAGAATTGAGCTCAGGTGCATCCTGTTTCCCCTGATCATCCTTGAGATGTTTCTGCAGCTTAATTGGAGTCCACCTGTCGTAAATTCAGTTGATTGGACATGATTTGGAAAGCCAAACACCTGTCTATATAAGGTCCCACAGTTGACAGTTCATGTCAGAGCACAAACCAAGCATGAAGTCAAAGGAATTGTCTGTAGACCTCTGAGACAGGATTGTCTCAAGGCACAAATCTGGGGAAGGTTACAGAAAAATTTCTGCTGCTTTGAAGGTCCCAATGAGCACAGTGGCCTCCATCATCTGTAAGTGGAAGAAGTTGGACTCTTCCTAGAGCTGGCCGGCAAATCTAAACTGAGCGATTGGTGGAGAAGGGCCTTAGTCAGGGAGGTGACCAAGAATCCGATGGTCACTCTGTCAGAGCTAAAGAGGTCCTCTGTGGAGAGAGGAGAACCTTCCAGAAGGACAACCATCCCTTCAGCAATCCACCAATCAGGCCTGTATGGTAGAGTGGCCAGAAGGAAGCCACTCCTTAGTAAAAGGCACATGGCAGCCCGCCTGGAGTTTGCCAAAAGGCACCTGAAAGACTCTCAGATCATGAGAAACAAAATTCTCTGGTCTGATGAGACAAAGATTGAACTCTTTGGTGTGAATGCCAAGCGTCACTGCTCATCACCAGGCCAATACCATTCCTACAGTGAAGCATGGTGGTGGCAGCATCATGCTGTGGGGATGTTTTACAGTGGCAGGAACTGGGAGACTAGTCAGGATAAAGGGAAAGATGACTGCAGCAATGTACAGAGACATCCTGGATGAAAACCTGCTCCAGAGCGCTCTTGACCCCTGACTGGGGCAACGGTTCATCTTTCAGTAGGACAACGACCTTAAGCACACAGCCAAGATATCAAAGGAGTGGCTTCAGGAAAACTCTGTGAATGTCTTTGAGTGGCCCAGCCAGAGCCCAGACTTCAATCCGATTGAACATCTCTGGAGAGATCTTAAAATGGCTGTGCACCAACACTTCCCATCCAAACTGATGGAGCTTGAGAGGTGCTGCAAAGAGGAATGGGCGAAACTGGCTAGGTGTGCCAAGCTTGTGGCATCATAATCAAAAAGATTTGAGGCTACAATTGCTGCCAAAGGTGCATCGACAAAGTATTGAGCAAAGGCTGTGAATACTTATGTACACGTGATTTCACAGTTTTTTTTATTTTTAATAAATTTGCAAAAACCTCAAGTAAACTTTTTTTACGTTGTCATTATGGGGTGCTGTGGGTAGAATTCTAAGGAAAAAAATTAATTTAATCCATTTTGGAATAAGGCTGTAACATAACAAAATGTGGAAAAAGTGATGCGCTGTGAATACTTTCCGGATGCACTGTAGTTCAGCTATTATGGTTGGGTCTGGATAGAACAGGTACATTTTGTTCTTGTCATTTTTTCCTAAACAATGCAGTGTAATAATTATTTACATAGCATTTACAATGTATTAGGTATTATAAGTAATCTAGAGATAATACAGCAGGATATGCATTGATTATTGGCAAATAATACACCATTTTTTTATATATATATATATATATACATATATATATATATATACTATATATATATATATATATACTGTATATTTATATATATATATATATATATATACTGTATATTAAATATGCTTATATAAGTGAGTTGATCATCCATGGACTTTGGTATCCAAGGGATGCCTTTATATACAAGATGCCAATTCATATAAAAACAGCATCTAAACTTTAAAATAAGGAGAAGACTCCTACAGCATTTAAAAGAATATTAGGGAATACATTTTCAAGGCTATTGATCTTAGTTGCAAACCTAGGGTTTATTTTTCGTTTTGATGTTTTCATTTGAAAAACTCCATATGTGCCAACTTAGCAAAATCTGACTATGCTATTCTTAATTGATTAGGTACTATCTGCTACTTGAAAAATTATCTAAACTGTAATAGTTAGGTGTAATGAATACTGAAGAATTTCTGAAGCAAAAGTAATAAATAAGAAATGGATAAAGTGAAAGGGAAAGTTGTTGTAAATGGAAAAGGGTAAACCAAAACCAATCATCTAAGCCAAAACACAAAAGCAAAAGCTAGCTGATGTGTGTTGCCATCTTAAATAGCTGGAAAATAATGACTGCCTGATCACATGACCAACAACAAGCACTGCGATTGTGAACAATATGGCCACAGACATGTAGAAGACACCACAAAATGGACACGATCCCTACAAAATGGTGCCATGATGATGTCAATAGCATCACAAAAAAAAAACAAAAAAAAAACATGAAGTTGAAAATGCTCCAAAACATTAAAAAAAGAAACAGATAAATTCCTTTGGTGTCAATATGAAGAATGACGGCAGTATGGACAGGAATACTTAAATTATTTATGAATTAACTCAGTAATGTAATTTTTTAGTAAACAACAAAAACCACAAACACTATCGCTCACATAACAGAACAGGATCTGGTCAGATAACAAACACTTCGTTATTTAGTTACTAGTTTGATTTTTGACATTGTTTATCCCAAAAATAAAACGGTAAACATGTAAAATTCACATTCTTCTAGCCCTGTAGATAAATTCTTTTACTCAGACAAGACTTCTTTACTATACTTAATAAGACAAGTTAAATTCTCACAGAAAATCAAAAGGTCATTAACATAAACACTCAGAATTTCCCAAAAATATTAGTGACAAATGACTGAGAACCAACAGGGAATTTGCTCAGCCATATGGCATGACAAAATATTCTCAGTGTCCTGTTATGCTGTGCTGCAGTTAGGTCAAGCCTCCCACTGCAGCTGCCCTATCAAACATTGCTTAACTTTATTCTGGTTACACACTTGTATAGGATTTCATATAATGCAATTTTATTGGACCTTTTCAATGTCAAGTGGAAAGTGAGGGCCATGCAGCATGAAATCCATAAATAATTAACCAATACAGAACACATTTCCTGTGTCTATTAATATGTATTTCTCATTTTTCCTCCCCAACATCCTGTGGTGTCAGTTGATGAACCTTTTCATGGATGTGCCATCACAAATTATGGAGCCATTGTCAGATCTTTGTGATATGTTTCTATAATTGTATGCATTTGTAGGCTTTGTGATCCATTGCAAAATGGACAGTAAGTATATCGGGCTAAAAAACATTTTTGAGACTTATTCATTATGTATATTTTGCAGAGTGTTTTTATGCTTCTGTTTCAGCATTACATTTTGTGGTTTACAGCATGTCATTTGTGTTTCACTGATGCAGATTTAGTACACAACCTTCATGTGATATGTTTTGAATCAGTCCGCAACGCACAGCCCACTATTAATATTGGAACAGTGGAAGTGTATTTCTTTGTGCACATTTCTTTTTTTGTTTTTTTTTTTTTTGACTACGCATGTGCTTGCACACAATCAATGTGCCTCTTACATTACTGCAGGCTACAACAGTGCAAGGCTTTCACATTTACCCTGGCATGAGCAATGTCAGTCATTGCATTGTTAACAGTGCTCAGGCAGCTAAGGTCTTGTTTTACTGTACATTGCAATTGGTCAAAATCACTTTACCTTTTTTATCACACAGCTATTGTTGCACCACAGTGAAGCTTCATACAACCAAATTCACTAGGCATATCACAGCAGTTCAGTCATACAGGGCCATTTGATGGATCGGTTTCACTTTCTGTCTCAATGTCTGATGACCAATTCACATCATCATTATCATTGTCACTTGATTCGAGCAACGGTTCAGTTTCAGTTTGTTCTAAAACTACCTTTTTGTTTGGCTTTAAACTTACCAATGATTTTTGTTGGAGGCTCTGCACTACTCGTAAATATTGAAGAGTTCTCGAAGAGTTACCATATAACTACACAGTATTTTAGCATCTAGATGTTATTTCAACCACTAGAAGGTAGCAGAATATTGTCCTGAAAGTTATTCAGGCATTATAAAGCTTATTACATGTCATCCAAAGCCTGACTCAGGTTTATTCATAATTACATAGAATTCTGAGTCCAAGGAGATTAATATTACAGTATATTAATTTATTAATCACCATTTACACTATGTATTCTGTATTTTCTTATGTTCCTAGTGTTTTGTAGGTTACACCCCAAGAGGAAGAGCCACCGTGATGTTTCTGCTGAGGTACTGCCTACGGCCTATATATTTCAGGCTGCGGAGTAGGTAACTCAGAGGTCCACTGACTACTGGAGTGCTAGCACTGTCTTGTGTAAGTACTATTTGGATTTTCTGGTTTGTATTTTTCTTTTCTTTTTTTTGGCTTGTCTATGAGTCCTGATTTTTGGTTATGGACTGGACCTGTTACCCTTGTGGCTAGCCCTTTTGCCTTTTTTCCTTTTGCCACTTTTGTTCTTTTGTTTATGTAAGTAAATTCTTCATCTGTAGAGAAACTCTGGTGCCCTTGCTTTCTTTAGCCACAGACTTGACAGTATATAGTGTGCTGTTCCTTGTAAGGAATTTTTGTATATTTGGAACATTTACAGTATATTTTTCATTTTTAAAAGTAAGCCTCCCATTTTGTGCTGGTCAAACCCTGTCTGTTGAGCTTGTGGGCAGACTGTCTGTGCTGAAACCTGTCTCTAGGCAGGTCAGTGAAGATCTGGTCTGGTTGTCTTTTTGGAGTCCTTTTTTTTGCCATTGGTTGTACACTTGATCATAATAATTTGTAATTATCGTATATTGAACTGACCTTATAAGGGTAAGTCTAATTTTTCAGTGTAAATGTAACTAAAATTGAATGACCTTGTAATTGAAATTTATATCATGATTTTCCTGTCCAAAATATTTATAATGTGTTGGAATAAAGTTGTGGGAAAATTAATTTACAGTATGAAAACACAAGGTTATTAATAAATGGTCGACACTTTTGTACATGGTGCTAAACTTTTAAAGCCACATTGCCCCAAAAAAAAAAAATTCCATCCATCAACCTTTAATTTTTTTATTCAGATCTCAATTTGCCTTTCTTGTCAAGACAAAGTGAAATAAAGCAAAAAAATATTAAAATCTCTCTCATTTGAATATGAATATACAGTACATTTATCAAAATTTGTCCATTAATCTTCTGAATCCACATAATCCAGCCACAGGGGATGCACAAACTAGTGTGTTTCTTCGTGCTGGTCCCAAATCCCGGATAAATGGGCAGGGTTACAACAGGAAGGGCATCCGGTGTAAAATTTTGCCAAATCAATATGTGGACAGATGATCAAGAAGAAGAAGAAGATTGTCTGAATCCAAATATTCCAGTTCAAGCACAAGGCAGGAACAGACCAAGAACAGGTTGGTAGTTCAGCTCAGTGTCATTTTGCAGTCAACAATCTACCTAATCTGCACATTTCTGGAATGTAACAGGAAACCAGAATATTTGGGGAAAAGCCACACAGTCGTAGCTATAAAGTGGAAACATCACACACACATTACCCAAACTGTGACTTGAACCCAGGAAACTGGGGCTGCAAGGTATTGAACAAGTTCAGTTGCACTTAGCAAAGTCTTTCCCTCAGCAGTATTCTTCATATCAGTCTGCATACTAGTAACAACCCAGTAAACTGCATTAGTGTACTTTTCTTGTACTTATAAAGGCCACCTTTGTGGTTGTTCTACCATTAATTCCACTTATTCTATTCATCCCAGTATAAAGCTTTTCTGCTTCAGAGTCTATCTGGTAAATATTTGAAACTTGTAGATTTACAATGGCAATATAAATGAAATTTATCTGTCATTGGCAATGCCATCATCTATTAAAGTAAAAAAGATGAATGTTATTAACCAAAATGCATGTAATAGAAAGAAGAATATGAATATGGGTTATCACTTATGCAGTGTGTAAAACTAGTGTCACAAGTCTAGGGGGTGTAAGCAGCCACTCAACATGACACAGACAGACGCAGGAGGCACACTTATAAAAGCACAAGTTTTTTATTTTTCTTCACCTCGTGGGAAACACCTTCCTCATTTCCCACAGGCACAACACAGTCTCAAGCAGAACAACCAATACACAATACTCAATCCTTTTTCTTCTCTTTGTTCTCCTCCACTCCGCCTCAGCAAGCTTCATCTCCCTCCTCCTGTTTCTAGCTAACCGAGTAATGCCCGCTGACCCCTTATATAAGGCACCCGGGGGTGCTTCAGGTGCTCGTTGTCCAACTTCCAGTAGCACTTCTGAGTGTGACACAAGAACTGCCCACACAGGCTCAGGAACAGCTGCAGCGCCCCCTGGCAGAACCCCCAAATCCCAACAGGGCTCTATCTAACTCTATATCCCATGAAACACTGCAGGAATCCGAGGCACTGCTGCGTCCCTGGGGGAAATGCCATCTAGTGTTTTGGGGGAGGCACTGCTCTCTCCGCATTTGTTCCCCTAGTCCTCCCAAGGAAGAGGCGTCCTGGCCTAGAAATAAATTTGTGGGCTTGTCCAGACTGGAGAGCTGGTACTAAA
This sequence comes from Polypterus senegalus, assembly GCF_016835505.1. Lineage (NCBI taxonomy): Eukaryota > Metazoa > Chordata > Cladistia > Polypteriformes > Polypteridae > Polypterus > Polypterus senegalus. The sequence continues at coordinate 85,609,964 of NC_053160.1, forward strand.
GGCAGAGTATAGTATTGTGCCTCCTACAGATATCATTAAAATAAGCTTAATAGTGAAATTGGAATAATGCTAAGGATGTTTCATTCATTTTATTGTGTTTTATGATCTTTATAGAAAATAAGAGACTATCACATATTAAAAGGCATCAGATTACAGCAGAGCAAAACAAATCGATAAACAAACTTTTGACTTATATACCAAAGTTTACAAAAGGTAGCAGTTACACATTAATGGTGCTGTTATTTTTTATCCTTTGCAAATCTTACAAGTAATATATTTTATTTAAATGGCAATATATTATGAACTCAAATCACACTATATGACTTTCATATGTCTGCGCGCTGCCTCTGTGTGTGTGTGTGTGTCTGCGCGCTGCCTCTGTGTGTGTGTGTCTGGCGCTCTCTCACGCGCTGCCTGTGTGTGTGCGCTCTCGCTCTGTCTCTTGCTCTCTATCTCTCTCTCTTGCTCGCTGCACAGGAAATGCACAGGGAGAGACTGAACATGTACAAACCGAAAGGGAAACTGGCTTGTTCGTATACCGAGTGTGTGGTCGTGAACCGAGGCAAAAGTTTGGCAAACTTTTTGGTCGTAAACCGAGTTGTACGTGTACCGAGACGTTAGTGGACCGAGGTTCCACTGTACTTTCTTTCATTTAAATAGACAGGGACTACATTATGCAATTACATGTGGGTTAAAGACATTGACCTATCACTACTATGCATGATCAATAACAGCCTACACCTGTGATCTTTCTTCCAGGTGCTCTTATTTTTCTCACACATCCCCAATGCCATACTGGAAAGTTGGTGATTTCAAAATCGCCCCTGTAAATGTGTATGTGAATGGGACTTGCAATGGACTAGTGTGCCTGCCCAGGGCTGTTTTCCAGGGCTTTGGCAACCAAATTAAGGGGGTTTAAGAATAAATTAATAAATTAATCAACAAAGATGCCCTCAAACAGGTTGTAAAACTTTAATATCTATTCTGAGTGATGCTATTTTATTAGGATGTACTATTTAATTACTTTTGTACGACATATAACTGAACTCATAAACTCATTCAAGAGCTGGCAACTGTATATTCACATTTAAACAGCAAAGTATTGAAAAGAAGGGATAGAAAATAGAATCAAGGCATAATACAGAGGTCTAGCACAAAATTATGTAATCAGAGAAAACCTCATTAAAGCATTTTTAATTGAAATAATTAAAATGTAAAGGAACAAAAAAACTCAACTACTTCCTTAACTAGAAGCCAAAGCCTTCCTTTAATAGATAGTTGTGCTTAATTAGATTGCTTGCCAAAAACACCAAATACAGGCCTGAACACTTGGATCTAACTTCTTACTTCTAGTTTTTAGGTCACAAGTATTTAACCCATCCTTGGACCTTTCAATTTTCATTCTAGTTTACTAGCATAAGATTCTGAGCCCTTAAGTACTTCTTTTGCTTAAACTAAAATGACCTGCAAATAACAGGGTAACTGACAGTCAAACTGCTATCTTAGTTCCACTTTTACAAACGTTTTTTATCATTAGGCAGCTGTTTGAATACAAAATTTAGAAAGAGAGCAACCATTTTGAGGGACAGATTTTAATTCTCTTGTTTTAAGTTTGATTTGATTTTTTTTTTTCAGAAAATGAAGATATACAGTACACTGATAGAAAGTTTTGAAGAAACAGAAACAACTGATGGATCTCCCTTTGTCTGCAATTTCCTCCTGGCCTCACATATCATTAACCTGTTGCTTAGCAGCATTAATAGCACTGCAGTCATGTGACTCATGGGGGTCTAAGGAAATGCAAGATGAAAAGTATTTGTAACTGATGTACTTCAGTCTAGCAATGTGCCCTGTGCCTTGCAAAAAGCTTCAACAGATCTCTTGTTTGTGGGAACTGACTACAGTTTTTTTTTGTCTGCCCTATAAGTTTCCATTTTATGTGTGTTCACGTATAATGTGCAAAGCACCTATTGCAAAAATCAATGTCTGTTAGTCTTTCTGTCCGCCTGTCTGCAGGAAAAAATGTTTTGTTAAGATGTGACACACTTATTCTTCAAAGAAATTTGTCAAAACAGTTACATTTTTGTTCATATATCTCAAACAGATTGCTCTGTACAAAGTTTTACACTTTCAAAATTTCCCTAATCTAAATTAATCTGTCTTAAAATGGAGAACCGTTCTGTTCAACTTCAACTAGGAATTAGGTTACTGTTTCGACTTTCTGTTTCAGAGCGAGTGCTTATACGTGTATATTTTGTATATTTTACTCTCTTACTCATCTGACAGCCACTTAGGTGCCCAATGCAAATGAGTCAGACACTATGACAGAGTGCGTGTGCACAAACAGCTCACACGGCAGCACCCTTCTCCTGCTGCTTTAGGTAAGTTAACTAATAGAGTACAAAAAATTAACTTCTCTGGAAATAAATGGAAGTTGAAAGCAATTATGTAAGCATATATAATATTAATTGAACAATATTATCTTTAGATTATTACTGTAAAGAACCAACTTTACCAACTTGCTGCTAAATGGTGTTTGAACTCATTAATAATACAAGAAAGGTGCTATTTACACTAACTGATATAAACATAGGATGGGTTTAGAAATGAACAGTGACATCAAAAGGTGGGCAGCTTCAGTGGCTTATGCCCCTGATCTCTGGCACCCAGCCCCTGATCTTTCAGTCTCAGATATACAGCAAGAATTGATGCAGGACCCTTGTCTTCATGCCCATCATGTACCGTTCATATTTGCATTATACAATAAAAAAGTTCCTTTCCAAGTTCTTGTTTATTTTTATAATTTTTACTGTTTTAAATAACTAGCTAACCAGCGGTGTACCATACGCCGCATAATCAGGCCGTTTTTTTAATGATTTTTAAGCACAGGGAGAAAATTAACATTTGAAAAATCGATAATGTAAGAAATCAGCAAGAAAAGCAACATTATAACAATGCACGGAACGAACCAACACACAATCGTTCGTGACTAAAAACTGGCAGACTGCCATCGCGCCCTCTCGTTCAGTAATCACTGCCTGTTCATGTGCCCACCTCCAACTCGTCACTTGAGTCATTGTCGTCTTTGCACAGTCCAGACGCACCTGTGACTCACGTAGACTTTTCATTGCTCTGTGCGGTTTTGGCTGCTTTTCTATATATAATCCACCAAGATACCCGACCACGGTAGTAGTAAGGTGGGAGGGGGGTGTGTACAAAGGGTAGGGATGTAATGGCTAACCCACGCCTCTCTGCGTTGGGTAGACAAATACTCAATCGCATGCATAATTATTTATTAAATGCTAAACACTTCTGGAAAGACACAACGCATGTTTGTCGCGGATGCGAATCACTGTATGTAGCATGTAAAACAGTTTGCTATGGTGCACGCAGTCGTGCGTCATAACTGAAAACTCGGTTTTTAAAGACTGCTTACTTCATTGTGTTTTAACCTCAGTTGTAAAGGATTGTTTTGAGGATCCCATGGCGATTCACCTCCGCGAGAAACATGCCTCTATGAACAGTCAACATGGCTCGGAGATGCATGTAGCCTCTACGACAGACGAATATAAATGACGCCGGTCTTTCTGTGTCCTCGTGTCTGAGTTGGTGGGCATTGCTCTGCGAGTTGTCGTCATATCCAATGGTTTTGGAGTCGGTGGGCCTGGCTCCTTCCTGCGTGTGCCATAGGTGTCTTACTTGTCGGCGGCTCAGTGAATCCACGCCCCTTCCGGCGTGCTTTCCATGGGTGTCTTGCCTTAGTGAATTATATATATAGATATTAATAACTAGACAGGGAACTTATTTCAGTTCCTTTCCTCCTTTCATAGGTTAATAGTGATAATGATGTTATGCTAGTATTGATCATTTTGTATTAGTAGATACAGTAAGATGTAATAAGAGGATGTAATAAGCAAGATGTAATAAGATTAATAAGAGGAGTGCCAGCATGTTGCATGCTGATTATTACATGTAACTAAGAATTTTATTGTAGTCTGTAAATGTGACAACCTGTAATGACTCTATAATTGGCATATCATTCTTCCAGAATGTGAACTTTGCTACTAGAGGGGGAAGCTGTCTGGATAATGTTTACACGAGCGTTCCTGGCGCCTACAAGGCCCTACCCCACCCCCACCACGGCTACTCAGACCATATCAGCATGCTTATGGTTCCTGCATACAAGTCCCTGCTGAAGCGCACTAAACCAGCCCGCAAGAACATCAGAATGTGGCAGGTTGGTACTGTTTCAGCTCTCCAAGACTGCTTCAAATTGACAGACTGGGACATTTTCAGGGAGGCTGCTATGGATGCTGATTCCATTAATCTGGAGGAGTACACAGACTCTGTGACTGGCTACATCTCCAAGTGCATAGAGGATGTTACTGTTACCAAAGATGTTACCACAAGAGGCAACCAAAAGCCCTGGATGAGAAGAGAAGTGCACAAGCTGCTCAAGATCATAAATGCAGCCTTCAGATCTAGAGACAAGGCCACCCTCAGGGTGGCCAGAGCCAACCTGTCTCACGTCATAAGGAGAGCTAAGTGGGCATATGCACAGAGGATTAACAAACACTTCAGCAGCACCAGAGATATACGTGGTATGTGGCAGGGCGTTCAGACAATTACAAACTACAAGCCCAATCCACACAGCAGCGATGGTGATGCCTCCCTACTGGATGAGCTGAACAATTTCTTCACACGGTTTGAGGCGCAGGACAAAGAGCCTGCGAAAAAAACAACACCTCTCTCAACTGACCAGGGGCCTCATGCATAACGCCGTGCGTAGAACTCGCACTATAACATGGCGTTAGCACAAAAGCCGAAATGTGCTTACGCACAGAAAAATCCAGATGCAGGAATCTGTGCGTACTCCAACTTCCACGTTCTTCCGCTACATAAATCCCGATCAGCGTGAAAACTAACGCTCGTGCACGCGCTTTATATTATGCCCCAACTCCTCCCAGAATTACGCCTCTTTAAATATGCAAATCAATATAAATCGCCCTTAAGCGCAGCCCTCTGTGAAAAGACAATGGGAAAAGCACGGGGGAAAATATAAGAATTTCAGCGAATACCAAGTGGAGGCAAAGGAAAAACATTCTACTGTATTTGTTCAAATAAACCGTGGTATAATCAACAAAAGAAAGTTGATCGAGTGACATAGAGTGTTGGAGAAACATGAAAGCTCACATTCACAAATCGCACAGTGCCGGAAATAAAAAAGAAGTCACATATCAAAGTCGCCGTGAAAAGCCGAGTTGTAAGCCCAGCGTCTGAGTGTCATATGAAAGCTTATTAGGGTACAGAGAAAAAAGGCACACGGTGGGGAAAAAGCACGAAATGTCAACTTCAATCTCGACATTTCCACTTTAATCACGTAGTTTATTTTGTCATTAAAGTAGAACATCATAAACTTCATCTTAAAATCGTTTAATTAACCAGTTTCTCAAATCACATCGTAATTAAAGTAGCACGTTAAATACTTTGTTTTGTATTTGATCTTCTATGTGCTCTATGTGTGTGAATCACTACTTGCTTTTTAAACCGGCTCTCTTCCTCCAACTGGACACAGAATCTATTACATTCATGATATTACAGCTCTCTGAATAACTAAAATACTGAGATGTATACGTGATGTCACTTTCATGATGATAGGAGTTAAAGCACGTTATTAAACATGTGTTTCATTTCGATGAAATAATTTATTGCAGCAGTACTCAGGGGCGGCTCTAGGCTTGTGGTGGCACTGGGCAGAGGAAGAATCGGTGGCTCCTTTGCCCGCCCGCCCGTCAGTAAGGTAGCTTATGCACGGTGGAAGGCCACGTCCGTTGCAGACACTGCATAGCCGCCTCGTGCTCATGACACAAGCATTTAACTTTTGCCGAAATTTGTCGCTGCGTTTTTAGCTGTGTTGTTATTTTCTCTTTCTGTTTTATATTCAATATATATTGGCGTAGCCGTCACTGCAGTCAGTGCTTTTCTTTCCCCAAGTAACCGATCGCCATACAATCAGCTCTGTAATAGAAGTTAAGCCATCTGTAAGCTTAGCGCCGATTCTTCAAAACGTTTAAAGAACATTGAAATATCTTCGTAGTACATGTTTAATTATTCTATCCATACTGACACTCCCAGTGAAGAATATAGATTATTTAAATGAAGTTAAAGTTTTATCTGTATAATTTAATAAACATATTTTGCTGCATTTCACCTTAAAAATGATATTGTCATCATATGTAAATACGCGCTTTATAAAGTGGCTCAGGTTGTGCGATATTATAACTGTAGTGCAAGTTTACAGTGGGGTGATTGTACTTATAAGTACAAACAGTTCTACAAGGTGCAATTGATTGAATGCATTTACAGTTCTTGGGATGAAACTGTTTCTGAACCGCGAGGTCCATACAGGAAAGGCTTTAAAACGTTTTGCAGTGGCTGAGACAGCGTGTCCTTAAAGCTGTATATCAATAATTCCCTTTCCGATCAGCTGCTGTTGTGATTCACACTCAGATACAGTGATATAAATACTCCGAGTGGTGCAGTGAGAGAAATGTGGAAAAAGATGATCCGCTGTGGCAACTCCTAACGGGAGGAGCTAGAAGAAGAAGAAGAAGAAGAAGAGAGTAACAGCGCTAAAGCAGTTATGGTATTTAGAATAGTTTGACCATTCTGTGGACAATTATATTGTTACAAGTTAATTACAATCAGATGCATTACACTAATAAACAATATGCGGTTAGTTTCGGTGTATTTATAAAGCCGCGTCAGGAAAATAAGGTGTAACCACACAGGAACAGTAGCACTGCTTTGACGCTGGGTGCTGCCAGTCTGCAAAACCGAGCAGAGAACTTGCGTACGACAAGGCATGAGGTACCGTGGAAAAGTGTGTGGCTTTACGCCAAGTGTAGGTTTTATACATTGCGATTTGAATGTGGAAAAGTTCTTACGCAACATTTCTGTGCGTACGCACCGTTTATACATGAGGCCCCAGGTACTCCGTTTCTCCATAACTGATGTGACATGACCATACAACATACCTGGTTGTGTGTTCAAGGAATGTGCCAGTCAACTGGGTGGTGTCCTCACAGACATCTTCAACACATTTCTGAGCCAGTTGTCAGTCCCAGCATGCTTTAGGTCGACCACCATCATACCAGTGCCAAAGAAGTCATCAGTGATATGCTTGAATGACTACCGACCAGTTGCACTCACGCCAGTCATCATGAAGTGCTTCGAAAGGTTAGTCATGTCACACATAAAGACTAATCTCCCTGCCTCCCTTGAGCCTCTTCAGTTTGCATACTGCTCAAACAGGTCAACTGAGGATGACATATGCTCTGCCCTTCACCTCTCCCTGACACATCTGGATAAAAAAGACACATATGTAAGTATGTTTTTCATAGACTTTAGCTCTGCCTTCAACACAATCATCCCTCAAAAGCTGGTTGTAAAACTGAGCAGGTTGGGCCTGAACACCACCCTCTGCAATTGGATCCTGGACTTCTTGACAGAGAGGCCCCAGTGAGATTGGATAGGCTGCAACACTTCCAGCATCATCACACTGAGCACTGGAGTGCCGCAGGGCTGTATGCTTAGTCCACTGCTCTTCACCCTGCTGACTCACGAATGCACAGCCACGCACAACACCAACCACATCATCAAGTTTGCGGATGATACGATGGTGCTGGGACTGATAAGCAGGAATGATGAAACAGCATACAGAGATTAGGTGGAACAGCTGTCTGCATGGTGTGAAGACAACAATCTCTCTATCAATGTCGACAAGACAAAAGAGATAATTGTGGACTTCAGAAAATCATATCCTGCCCACATCCCATTCAGCATCAATGGTTAGATACTGTTAGGAGTATCAGGTTCCTCGGTGTGCACATAACTGAGGAACTTACGTGGATGCATAACACCTCATCACTAATCAAGAAAGCCCAGTAGAGACTACAATTCCTGAGGCAATTGAAGTGAGCAAGTCTTCCCCCTTCCATCCTTACCATGTTCTACAGAGGCACCACTGAGAGTGTTTTGACCAGCTGCATCACTGTTTGGTATGGCAACTGCAACATATATGCAAAAGATAGTGAAGACAGCAGAGAACATTATTGGGGTGTCTCTCCCTTCACTACAGGATATATTTTACAAATGCAGTGTCCGCAAGGCCTGCAGCATTGTGCAGGACCCCTTACACCCCTCATATGGACTTTTCACACTTCTGACATCCAAGAGAAGAACTGCAACATCAAAGCCAGATCTGCAAGGCTGCAGGATAGTTTTTACCCCCAAGCTGTCAGACTCCTTAACACTGTGATGCCACCTGAGATCTTCCACACTGCCTCAACCATCTCTAAAAACACTTTCCTGCAAAGACCAGTGTGCATATAGAAAAGAACTGAAAATTTCATACTGACATTTAAGTATTTTGACAATATTGATATCCTTCTGCTGTGAAACATTCTGACCTGTCATTGTGTACACATGTCTTAAACAACCATTATCATACACTAATAATTTCTGTATTATCTATTATTTATTATATTACATATCTATTGACTATATTTATGTATCTAGATTGCAAATACCATACATCAATGTTCATACTGCTAACTACACATAAATATTACATCAATATTGCTGCTACTTCTTTGTCTTGTCTTTGCACAATGTCTTGTCTTGTTTGTGTTTTAATTTTAAATTTAAATTTTATTTTAATTCTATTTTTAATTTATTATTTGCACTTCATGTTGTTACACTGTGGACCCTGAGCTTCGCAATTTCGTCTTTCTGTATACTTGTATATGGTTGAGATAACAATAAAGTTCAATTTGACTTTGATCATTAAGAAATTAGTAAAAAAACTAAAAAAATAAAACAAAATGCTGCCTTCAAGGAAATTAATCAGAGACCTATTATATGTGCTTCTTCAAAGACTTGGAAGTTATAAATAATAACAGATTTTAAAATGGCCTGCGCCTGAAAATCTGAATATACTCCTTAAGTGGAGTAACCAGCCAGTAAATGATTCAATATTATATCACAAATTTATTCAGATTTTGTTATCCTCACTAATTCTGGATTAACATAACTGTTAAAGAAATTCCTTCAGGCCTTCTTGCCTCCCTAGTATCACATTAGTGTTTTAAAGGGATATACTTTGGTAATAAACAAAACTCTACCTATGATAGGATACAAATGAAAACAAACAGAAAGTGTATAGAATGATACAATGAGTAAAAAGGAAGAAGGGTAGTTAGTTCTCAAATAAATAAGGTAAAACCTCAGAGCATGCCATTCTCTCATGCCGTCACTGCATACTGTTATGACTGATCCACTTTTCCCACAACAGTAATGCCCTTTTTTCCTGTATACTCCGTCTTCATGTTAGTTTAAAAAAGCTATTACTTTGTAGCCAACATATCATGTATAAGTTTCATTTTTGTGCTACCTGCAGCCCATTAACCTCAAACTAGGCGACACAGACTGGCTCCAACAGCAGACAGAGCAGCATTATCCCCACAAAAGCTCTAAATAATAAAGAAGTCTAAATGGTCTCTAGGCTTAAATACCACAAATTTAAGTCTTCTGATGATTCTTATTAAGTACTTCTTGTTGACAAATAGCAAGAACAGTCAAGAAAATTGAAAACAACTAGTAACAAACACTTCTGCACATGAAACTTCATAATGGGATCAACCACTTTCCTTACTGGCAGAAAATTCTTCCATGTAATAACATGGTCAAAGAAAAAGGAAGCAGTTTGTTTGAAAAACATAAATCAGTTGCATATTAGCTTCAGCCACTTAAAACCACTCATCAAATTCATAATGACCCCTAACCTTATTTTATAAATTATGCACAAAATTGTCTACATTTGAAAAACAATTCTTTTTTTGAGTATTTTTAATTTTTATTTGTTCTTCCAGTTCGTCATGAATGGAGAAAAATTTTGTTGCTACATATCATGGTGAATTGGTTATTTAAAATTGGATTGTGTTAAGTAATTTCTGAACTTTTTGCATTTAAAGAAACAACCTTGTGTGAGACACCTAAAGAGGTAATTCTGCTTTTGAGGAATCTAGGAAAAAGAAACAAAGAAAAATAAATTTAGACCTTGACAAATGTTAGTTTCAACCTATGTTCTATCTGTCACTTTGCAAAAATAATGCTATTGTAAACCAATGATAGTCTTTAAAATTGATTTTGACATAATGAAAATTACCTGAAAATGCCAGAATCTACTGCAAAGTCATTTTTTGTCTAACATATAAAGGCATAAATTGCTTTGTCTACATTTCTTTGATGGAAATTTGTTATGATCGGAATTACACTTTTTGATTCAATTGAAATTTTTCTAATGTTATTTGCTTTGAAGTCTGTTATTGTAAGGCTGTTGTCTTCCCACAATGCCTTTTTGGTTTTCTGTAGCCATTATCATTTTGTGCAGGTCTGTGTAGTATTTGCTAACTGGTTGCTATGGAATGATATCTGGGGCTGTGTGCTGTCAAGGGTTAAAAAGACCAAACGTTTCGAGCCCTGATTGTCTCAGTTTGCAGATTACAAATCAAGTGTTTGTTAAAGGTTTATCAAGGCATTTATTTAGCTTTTGGTTTTTGACAAAAATAAAGGATTGTTTTCAAAATCTAAGTTAAATAAAAGCAAGGTCAAACACGTGAACAGAAACTACCAAAACATTGAGCTATAACGTGAGAAATATAGCCAAAGCTAATCCATATGCACATGATGAGTATGATACAAAATGTGTCAATAATCATGTCTGAGGGTATAATATAACAGCAACAATGTTTATTGAGTAGAGATGCTTGTTAGATATGTTTAAAATGTGGCCATCATCATGATAGGTTGTTACATAGCAATGTTTGGTTTCTTTTGGTACATGGAATGGTTGCCACCTTGACTAAGTTACTGATTGGGCTAGGAGGCATCATCATTGACAGCAACAGATCACACAAGAGAATTCCTATGGTTTCACTAGAGCCATTGCCACTAGACAGTTCTACTGAACTACTCACTAAGGTACTACATTATCAGTTGGCCTCAGTCCGCTACACTTGATAATTCTTTTTTCAAATAAGAAGAAATATACAGGAGTTTATATACTCACTCTTTGTTTTCATCTCATCATTTCTGCTACAAATTAACCTGTTTACCATATTTATATTGTCATACTTGATAAAATCAGAAGCAAATCTATACTAATAAAAGGCAAAGCCCTCACTGACTGACTGACTGACTCACTGACTGACTGACTCATCACTAATCCTCCAAGTTCCTGTGTGGGTAGAAGGCTGAAATTTGGCAGACTCATTCCTTACAGCTTACTTACAAACGTTGGGCAGGTTTCATTTCGAAATTCTACGCGTAATGGTCATAACTGGAAGGTATTTTTCTCCATTTACTGTAATGGAGTTGAGCTCGTAAGCCATGGGGGGCGGAGTTTCGTGTGACATCATCACGCCTCCCACGTAATCACGTGAACTGACTGTCAACGTAGTGCGTAGAAAACCAGGAAGACCTCCAAAAAGTGCTGAAGAAAACATGCATTATATAATTGAGAAAGCAGCGAAACAATAAGAAGCGAGCGAGTGACATATACTACCATATTCATGAGTGCTGCTACTTCGGAAAGAAAGCAAGGTGTAAACCAAAACTTTAAATTAAGTTCATAGACAGGCTGCCGCTGGCGTTTCTCATGCCCACAGGTAATGCGGGATACAAGTTTAATGAAAGGATGCAGGATATAAACGAGAGTTTTGATCACTTTGTAACTAAGTTAAAATTGTAGGTGAAGGGGTGTGTTTATGCAAATTCTGAGAGACTGTGTTTGTGGAGGATTGACAGTTAAGGCGGGTGGGGGAGTCACGTCATCATCTCCCCTCCCACCTCATTTTGCTCTGAGCTGAGCTCCGCGGCTAACGCTGTCTTCCGAAGCAAGTTCGTCACACTGCCACCAAATACTCACAGAAAAATCCACAAGTTAATACACACGCTGTCTCTAGAGTTTCTACACACTGAATCCTCCAGGCACTACTTACAAAAGGTCACATTGACAATCGTGTTACGTTATTTTTAAAATCTTTCCTTTTCTTAGCACAAGCACAGCCGAGAAGCTTCGATGCATGTGCTCCATAACGTTAAAAATAATGCATTTAATCACATTTTGCATTACAAGCAAAGGGGAGCTTTTGTCAATGCATGATTTCCTGGTACACGGATTACATTGATCAGCGCATCCGATTCATTTTACCCTCGCACCACCTTAGTTTGAGAAGAAGTATGAAAAATATGAGGTTAACACAGAAAAACAGATCACCAATTCAAGCTTTATGAATAATCGATTCGCCATCAATAATTGTTTTGGTAAAGCCATCCTCCTTCCATTTTATAATTTTTCCGCCACTAGCCATGATTAAATGAACGGTAAAAAGTAAGAGCAAAGCGAGGGTGACTTATTTAGGCAGGCATATATATGACAGCAACACTCATGACAATGTCAATCATGTTACGTTATTATTAAAATGTTTCCTTTTCTTTTCATTACTTCTTTAACACACTACTTCTCCGCTGTAGCGGGTATTTTACTATATATATATATATGAATGACCTCCAAAGAGCACTGAGACTTTTGATATCATGAGCGTGTCTGCAAACTGGGGTCCCCTGCCCAGCAAAGTCGAGCAGCCAGCGCGCGCATAGCTGTGCCGCCTTTGAGACGCTGACTGCGCTTCTGCCTTAAGTCAAAGTGAGCACTTTTAATTTTTTCATCCTCCCCTGCGCTATAGCCCAGACAAGTGCAAACACGGACCCCTTTTCTACACCACGGCAAAATAATATTAAGGCGATTCACACTTTCTTTTGCACGTATCGATTATCAGGTCCTCACCTCGAATTATGAAGACACGCACACGAGTGCAGGACTGACAGTGCCATCACAGCCGATTAATGGCGGGACGTCTCACCAGTCTACACAAGACCCACGCGACTGTCCCCAAAAGGCGATCATAACGTCAGCGAACACATCTCTCTATACTATATAAAAGAAAAAGGCAACTTTCCTTTCTTTACACCTTTTTTCCTTTTATCCCAAACCAAAGCCTTTCTCTCTTAACACTGCAGAGGACACAAAACTAATTTTCTTTAAATGCCGGTAAGGCACATTACCAGAGGCACAAATTAGAACGTTCACATAGAAAATGTAATTTCAATGTACCTGTACTTCTTAAAACGTTAATGTTTTACTGTTTAATAACTTATAGACTATAATTTATTGTTTTTCCCTTGCATTCAGTGACCAAACCTATACACACACATATAGACACATACAAACATACACACAAGTATATGTATGTGTATATATACACACACACACACACATATACATACATACATACATACATACACACATATATATAATTTGTGTGTGTGTATGTATGTATGTGTGTATATATGATGTAGATAGGTATGTATGTATATATATATATATATATATGTGTATATGTAGATATGTATATAGATATGTAGATATGAAGATATGTATGTGTATATATATATATATACTAGCAAAATACCAGCGCTCAGCAGTGGAGAAGTAGTGTGTTAAAGAAGCAATGAAAAGAAAAGGAAACATTTTGAAAATAACGTAACATGATTGTCAATGTAATTGTTTTGTCACTGTTGTGAGTGATGAGTGTTGTTGTCATATATATATATATATATATATATATATATATATATATATATATATATATTTACACACACACATAAACATATATATATATATACATATCTATACATATACACATATATACATACATATATATATCTACATATATACACATACATATACACACACACATAAATACATACACACATACATACATACACACACAAATACATATATATATACATACATACACACACACATATATAAACATATATATACATATACATACATATCTACATATATACACACACAGCTATTTCAGATCAGTGCAATACGCTGCTTGTTAAAACGGATAACTCCGCTCTTACGTGCAAGTCTGCGTGGATATTATGAACTATCGTATTTGTTCAAGTTCTATTTAAATTTTAAATAGAAGGAATTTTTATTAAGTCGACAGAAATATCTTTGGTAGGAATGGTAAAAACAGACAGGAATATTATTCCTGAATAAATCAACTCAAACCTTAAACAACTTATAATATTTTGCTCTCCATAAAAATATATCCTGTCTAAATTATACAAGTTAGAAATAAAGTAAACGTTAAAAGAACAAACATTCAAATTTCTTTACTCTTATGTAATTTTATATAAAAATAAACTTAGATTTTAAATATCCCAAAAGATTTTGCTCTCCATAAAAATATATCCTGTCAAAATTATACAAATTCAAATATGAACATGCTGCATAACAAAACCTAGAAATATAAATAAAATGTGTTCCTTTCAGCAATAACAAATCAAATCATTCAGTTGTCTTTGCTCATATGTCATTTTAGAGCTGGACGCCTGGCATCTTTTTGGCCACAGGTTCGTTTATGTTTGGTGTGAGGTTCTGTGTTGTGGAGATTCTCAGGATGGATTGCAGGTGCTCATCAGTGAGGCGACTCCTGTGTGCTGTTTTGTTAGTCTTTATCACTGAGAAGAGCTTCTCACACAGATATGTGCTACCAAACATGCACAAGGTTCGAGCCGCATGTAGACGGACTTTTTGTTCTTCAAAGTCACCAAAGCGCCGTGCAAACTCAGTGCGCGCTCAGTTTATCAGCAAAGTGCGATTTGGGAACACCGTAGTGACGACTTGGTTTAACATTACTTGGCAACAGGGAAAGTGGGGCAAGGTGCACTGGTGCATTTGTGTCTCCCATAAAAGCAGCTTCACTTGAAATCACTTTGTGATTGTGCACGGTAAAACGTCCGCTGAAGTGTCAGATTCTTATTTAATTATGCTGCTTTCTGTATCTTCTGCATTGCATTCAGGTTACCCTGATGTTTTGTCTCATAGTGCCGTCTTAGATTAAATTCTGTAATTACAGCCACATTAGCTCCACAAATGAGACACACGGGTTCAGTAAACATATACTCAGCCTCCCATCGGTTTTAAAGGCTCTATTTTCAGAATCAACTTTTCTCTTCAGCATCGTGTGAGCTAGCTTCGCAATAACTTGCAGCATCATAAGGTAGACTTGATTAACGCGGTAAGTGTTCGCAAGGCAGCTGAAGCGCTGCATTATGGGATCTGTAGTTTATTGTGTTACCAGCGCTTCATATACCCGGCTTTAATAACAATAATACAGTATATAAAATGATCTCGGGGCGGATATAATTACACGCCGGGCCGGATGTGGCCCGCGCCCTTGAGTTTGACACATATGGACTAAATAGAACTTGAAAAGATATATTTTTTCAAATGTGATCGCAATTCAGATAGAGTTGACGCACTACAGCCTGCATGCCTCAATAAGTCATCCTCCCTCGCTCTTACTTTTTACCGCTCATCTAATGAATACACTGAGTATGGCTTTACCAAAACAATCATTGATGGCTAATAAAGTATCCATTATTCGAGTATGTAGATCGGGATATATATATATACATATATATATATACCAGCGTATCATAGAGAAGTAGTGTGTTAAAAAGCTAGAAAAGAAAAGGGAACATTTTAAAAATAACGTAACATGACTGTCAATATACAGTATTTGTTTTGTGAGTGTTACTGAGTGTTGCTGTCATCAAGGATTTGATTATCATTATTTCTTTCAATCAGGTTCGTATTTGTAGGATGTGTTGTGTTCAAGTTACATTCCGTGTTTGTCAATCGCTGTAAAGATGACAGGTTTCATTCATCGATTCGTTTCTTACTGCATCAATAAACAGCTCGTCTTCTTCTTTATCTGAGACCTGACACACTGCATGCACGGTTTTTTACACTGTCTTCCTCTAGCGGGACATTGACTTTTTCCAACGTGTGCTTTGTTTCCGCAGTAGTTGGATTTATGAATATGCTTGTATGTATCAGACGCTTCATATTTTTGCTGCCTTTTCAATTGTGTAATTCGGTTTTGTTCAGCTCTTTGGAACTGTTGCTTTTATCTGTGCACTGCGCCAGTTCACGGAGCCACTCGGTGTACATGCATCAAGGTTCCCAGCTGTGCTGGTGCCATCTCGTGCTATGTCCATGGCTGTATTTAATGTTACCTTAGTCCTGGCACTTAAAACTTTCTCTCGCAGTTTCGCTGAGTTTGTGTCAAACACCACCCTGACCATCTCATCTTCCTCTCCATAAGCACAGTCCTTCACCCGTGAATATTTAGTGGCAGTTTGCTATTGGATTGCCGCTGACGGACGGCCTTATATGGGCAGGCACTAAATTACAAACGCCAGCGGCAGCCTGTCTATGAACTTAATTTAAAGTGTAGGTTTACATCGTGCTTTGTTTCAAGTAGCAGAACTCATGAATATGGTTGTATATGTCACTCGCTCGCTTCTTATTGTTTCGCTGCCTTCTCAATTATATAATGCATGTTTTCTTAAGCGCTTTTTGAGGTCTTCCTGGTTTTCTATGTACTGCGTGATTACGGGAGGCGTGATGATGTCACACGAAACTCCGCCCCACGGCGTTGAAGCTCATCTCCATTACAGTAAATGGAGAAAAACTGCTTCCAGTTATGACCATTACGCGTAGAATTTCGATATAAAACCTGCCCAACTTTTGTAAGGAAGCTGTAAGGAATGAACCTGCCAAATTTCAGCCTTCCACCCACACGGGAAGTTGGAGAATTAGTGATGAGTCAGTGAGTGAGTGAGTGAGTGAGTGAGTGAGTGAGTGAGTGAGTGAGGGCTTTGCCTTTTATTAGTATAGATATATATATATATATATATATATGTATGTATGTATGTATGTATGTATGTATGTATGTGTGTGTGTGTGTGTGTGTATATATATGACAGCAGCAATCCAAGCTGTGAGAAAACAGTAAAAGGAGGCGTGTCAGACGGCGTGGCACATTTTCTGATGCAGCTACGAAAACAACTTCATGACGCTGCCAAATACACAAAACAATTACTTTGACAATCATGTTACATTATTTTTAAAATGTTTCCTTTTCTTTTTCATAACTTCTTTAACACATGACATCGCTGCGAAGCGCGGGTATTTTGCTATATATATATATATCACAGCGACACTCATAACAGTGACAAAACAATTACATTGACAATCATGTTACGTTATTTTCAAAATGTTTCCTTTTCTTTTCTTTTCTTCTTTAACACACTACTTCTCCGCTGCCAAGCGCGGGTATATATATATATATATATAGATAGATAGAGATATATATATATAGATAGATATGAGAACAAAACTCATATCAATGACAAAACAATTACATTAACAAACATTTTACATTATTTTTAAAAATTTTTCCTTTTCTTTTCGTACCTTCTTTAACACACTACTTCTCCGCTGCGAAGCGCGGGTATTCTGCTAGTATATATATATATACAGAATATTGTTTATGTTGTTTTCTACTTTTCCTGCTACTGTCTTGTATATGTAAAAAAAGATGGCTATATAATAAGAACAAACTGAAACTGAAATAATCATTTCCAATTAAGCAAGGCATTAGCAGCTACCTAGTGCTATTCTATTGAGTTTCCTTCAGCCGCCGGTTTTTCTGACCTTGGGTTGATTTTTTTTTTACTTTGAGGAAATAGACATGGCATTTGTGTGGCCTTAAGTAACAGTACTGAGGTAGGACAAGTTCAAGGAAAAAACTGGAATACTGCAAGAAAAAAAATGGCACTACAGACAAAGATTGTTTATATCTTTTTGCTTTAATGGAAGCCACTCACTATAAAGAATATCAAATGTTGCAGTAATAGAAAAAAATTACCTTCTACTATTAAAATGTTTAAAAAGTGGTATCAAATGCTACATTTATTTTGGGAGGTCTGTGTTAGTTGAATGAGAAATCAATTATGAGAAGAAGCTGTTTTTGAAATTAAAGCAAAAAAATAAATATGTGGATTTCTTGGCCACATCAACTGACAGTCCTGGTAAGATAATTTTGCAGTAGAAAGCCTGTGAACATATGGTAATCTGGATTCTATGTGAAGAAAACCCAGGACATTAGAAGGATTAAGACCAGTGATCACATGCGGTGTTGCGATTTAAAGGGTTAGTTCAATAAATTACATCAATTTTCCTTTTATATCACATGAACAGTATTACAGAGCCGCTAAAAAATCCTCCACAAAACTATTACATGAATAGAGAAATAGCATTCACAGCAGTAAATGTATTGTATGACGGCTGTGAATTTAAGTAAGAATCAGTGGTCAAGGTTGCTGACTAGCAGTCCTCATTCATCAAAGTGAATATACAGACTATGTCCAGCCAAACATACTGCAGTTTACTGTACTACAGTATGTAGCAGATTTTCAAAGGTCAATGCCATTTTTGTGTAAGATTATCCCACTGCCCATACTACATTTGCTACTGATTAGATTTTATCTCCTGAAATTCTGGGACTGATTCAGGTTTCTATTAAGTGAACTGGAATTCTATTATTTCATAAGGTGTGTGCAACACTTGCTTTGCTGTAAAGACAAATGTTTGCCAAGTTCATTTACCTTTCTCCCCTCCAATGAGAGCAAGTAGTTGTCTCCATCTTGTGGTGGCCAGCCTGCTTTAACGAGTGGCTTTGGCTTTTTTGAGTGTGCTTTGTTATGTGCTTCAGAAAATAATAAAACAATATTAATCAAATGTAAACCTATACTAGTTCTAGTATGATTTTCACCACAAAGTTGCTTGTAAACAAAATACAGGTGTAAATAAAATACATCTTTGTTTTTCTTTTTTCAGTTATTATGAAATAAACAAAATTAAAGAAAACATTCTGTTGTTAATGTAGATGCAAAGGCAAGTAGCAAGAGAATGAACTTAGATGGCTGTAAATGTCAGTCTGCTTGTGTGTGGA
Organism: Polypterus senegalus; assembly: GCF_016835505.1. Classification (NCBI taxonomy): domain Eukaryota; kingdom Metazoa; phylum Chordata; class Cladistia; order Polypteriformes; family Polypteridae; genus Polypterus; species Polypterus senegalus. The sequence continues at coordinate 85,628,974 of NC_053160.1, forward strand.
GAAAGCTACCACATTATAGAAATGAACAGACATTTCAGATCTGTGAAAGTGGGGAACTGAAGGAGAAAACAGTAATCTAAAATCAAATGCATGATTGCAGCAATTTACATGGGTCAAAACAGGATTCAGAATTTACCAACACAACTAATGAGCCCGCCATCTGCCTCAATCATCTTCTCTGAGCTCTTGATTCAAAATGAGGGAAACATATATTGTTGTGCATAGCTATGCTTTGTATTCACCACTTCTGAGATCTTCCATTTTACTGAAAGATTATCGCAGCTGCATGCAAGCAGAGTCAGACAAAAAGCCTACCCTATTTACATTTGTCTTCAGTGATACGAGCCAGTAGGCAGACTGATTGGTCTTTATGTTTATGGGTCTTTACTGCCCCCTAGTGTTTGTATATTGCAGACAGACCTTATACAAACATCTTTAGCTTGTGAAGCAGTTTCCAAAGTACTTTTCTTCAAAGCCTATTAACATAGAACCCTGCATACCTTTTAGATCACTTATAGTTAATAATGATAAATATTCACCAAGCAGTAGGAATAAAAGAGATCAATGTTTTCATAAGTTAATGCAACACCAAGGAGCACAGACAAACCTGCTTTTTATAAGACTAAGACAGGTTAAGTATACCTATCTCTTCAGGAAGTCAGCATTTAACTTTGCAAGTAAAACACATGAAAGAAAGACATACTGTTGATACAAATGTGATTTGTAAAACTAAATGATGCATAACTACAAGAAATGGTGCACAACAAAAATGAAATCTAAGCAAGTAAAAAGTATTTATATCATGACATTAAATCTTGTTTTCCTTATTGTAAGAATCATTAACTTAATCAAAAAATTTCTATTTACAATTATTTAACTTACTTATAAACATAAGAAATATTCTCAAGTAAATTTTATTTATCCCATTGGCAAGATTATTTTTCTAAATAACAGCAAAACAACTACAACTTTGTCTAGTTTTTGAATATGCATTTTTGCAGTGTGGCTGTTTGTAGAACATTGTACTAATAGAATTAATTAGCACTATGTTTTGTACTGATAACTTTGAATTCAGAAAACTCAGTAAAAGAACTCAATTTAGTTACAGAATGATACTTTGAAATATTGCTAGAAAGTTATACATTAATTTTAAAGACAGCCTCTAGCCTCACAACATCACATTTGATTAAGCAGAGCCAGAATCCAATTGATGAATGAAAAAGACAGTGATTCAGTATCAAAAACATGACACATGATACTACAAAACTCTCAATATGGTAATAAATCATGCAAGTAAAATAAGCCCAAAATGACACAATTTAAATAAGTGCAAGAAAATATATTGTAAAAAAACAGCTTCAAACAACTGAAATGCACTGCATTCTAAAGCCAGCAATACAGTGCTGGGTGAAAAGACTAATTAAAACCATCCAAGATTTGAACTATTATAAGCATGGGTCTTGTGCCTGTAGGAATAATCTGAACGTTATATTGAGACCTTCCTATTAAAACGTGCCTTAAGAATATCATGTATGAAGTGCTAAACTGCTTATTACTGTAGTACCTGAAGATTTTGTATCACATTACCACAGTAATCTTCCATAGATGAAAGTAACAAGGCAAAGGACAGAACGGAGAAGACTTTATTCAGGGTGCCACACCCAAAAACACAACACTAAATCACAGTTAAAAATATAATAAGTAATGTTGGAAGCCAGAAATCAGCAAATAACAAATCAAACAAAATAAGCTTTTAAGGAGAATCTACAATCAAGAACAGCAATCTGTTTTGCATTATCGACCTAAGTATTGTATCATTGAAGATGCCATGCTAGGGGGAAGTGCCCACATGGCTTTTTCAAATTGGCTTCTAATGAGATTTTTTGATCTTTTGGTTGTTGGATTAGATGGACCAGTTTGTTCCAAGTATGGAGAATGGACTAACGCTAATAAACTGTCCTTAACTTTAGAAATTAAGAGTGATCAACTTTTGCCTTCTCTTCTCTTATTCAAGATTTTCTCTTGCCTTTTTTTCAGGAACCCAGATTTTGGTTTCAACATTCTGGCTAAAGGGAGGGGTGAGGTAGGGATAGGACAACGCTTCACAGTACAGATGGACAATGAGCCAAAACATACTGCAAGAGCAAACCAAGTGCTTAGCAATGCAAAGAAGTGGAATATTCTTCAAAGGCCAAGTAAATCAACTCACCTCAACCTAACTGGACATGTATTTCACTTGCTGAAGACAAAACTAATGGCTGAAAGTCCAACAAACAAGCAGCAACTGAAGACAGCTGCAGTAAAGGCCTAGCAAAGTATCACTGAGGTGGAAACTTACAGCACTTGAAGATGGCCATGGGTTAAAAATTTCAGGCAGTCATTGACTGTATATGATTTCCAACCAAATATTGAAAACAATCATTACATTTATAATTATGTTAGTTTGTCCAAATAACTTTTTAGCCCTTGAAAAATGGGGACCGTCTATAAAAATGTCTGTCTTGCCTAAACAGATCATATAATGTTTTTGTTAAACCCTGTGAATTAAAGCTGAAGGTCTATACTTCAATTACATCTTGATTGCTTTGTTTCAAATCCGTTGTCTTGTTGTGCAAAGCCAAAATTAATAAAGTTGTGCCACTGCCTAAATACTTAAGGGCCTGACTGTATGTCTGGAGTAATGAAAAAGACTGGCATGCCCTTCTACAGCTACACAATGTCATTATCATCAAAACCGTTGTATACATTGTAGCTATGTAACTATTGCACATAAGAAGAAAAGAATGTTGGTGACAACCAGGGTAAGAAAGGGTTGCAATTGCAGCACGGCTGAAACTCTGTGTCTCAGCTATATTTGGGGTGACCAGCCTTTGAGCAAAAGGTACATAACCCTTTGCTTTGGGAGGGCATATTTAATGAATTATGTGAGAAATGTCTTTTTGTCAAGGAGTCTCTTAGAAACTGGACAAAGTATTGAGCAAATTTCGAATACCTTCAAACTACAGTGACTGCATTAAGCACAACAAACAAAGTGACATGGAACCTTTTCTCCCCACAAAAACCTTTAAAATCCAGGGGAAATGCTGTTTTCACAGGAAATGATGGAATTTTACTGACATGTGGATTCATACTTAACTATTTAACCTGGGGTTATTTTTTATGGACTTTTTATAGAAGGTAAAAAGGCCTTATAAAATGTATTGAGATGTTAACACTCAGTCCTTAAAAGGTACTGACATGTGTGATTCGCACAGGAATAAAACTGCAGATGTCTGACAGTAATAATTACAGTCCTTTACCCCACCTCCTGGTGTAAAACTAATCCCATAAATCTAGGGCTAAAGATGGGCAAATAGGGTGAAAATGTGGACACTTTCCTTTGTTTAAATTATAGACTAATCAATTAGATTAGATTAGAATGCATTTTATCTGTGAGATTCCATAATCACAGTGCTACAAGGTATCCTCACTAAAGATTTTAATTTAAGTTGCCAGTATTATAGTTTAACAAGTGCTTTGTCTCTGGCCTTTGTTTTCTATCATTAACTTAGTTTACTTTATTATATACTGTTGATTATTTTTCAATGTTTATGTTTGTGATTATTCTGTTATTTTCATAAATTGTATTTTGGGTTTTTAATTATTATGTTATAGTTTTGTATCTTTATCCTGTTAATCATTACCCATGTACTCTAAATATTGAGCCTAAAGAGATGCAGGCCCCTAACAATACAGCTTTGGGGATTGCCCTCAGCCCTATTTAAGGATCTTCATCACCTTGGCTGAGGCATTCGTTTATCATGTATGTATTTTTGTTTGGGTCAGTCTTGGAGTACTGATTTTTGTAAGTGCTTGTTATTGGTTACAGTATTTTTTACATTTTCCTTAGGTTTGTTCAAGTGTGGACTGCCTCTTTAAGCTACCTTTAAATTTCCTTTTTGCTTTCATTATCCTTTTGAAAAGTTTTTTTTCATAAATAAACTAAATTATAAGGAACTCTGGTTTTGTTATTTGCACCAGGGGTTCTACAGTTCCTCACTTCCTTTTAATCACCTAAATACAAGCATTATAATCACTAACAAATTAGGTTTAGTTACTTTAGGAAAAGGAATTGGACATCTTCCAGATAAATAAATTATCCACTGGAATTAATGCATACTTGGAAATGGCCCCAAAGTAAACTGCCATATTTTATCTATAATTTTTTTTCATTTTATCATTTAAAAAAATGTTTTTCTGGTTGATGCATCTCAGTATTTAAAATTTGCATGATCTGGGTAACTTCCATTCACATGATTTAGTAGTATTTCTGTAACATTATGAAGAAAGCAAAACAAAGAAAAGAACAACTTGGCTTTAATCTATCACATCCATCCATCCACTTTCCAACCCACTGAATCCAAACACAGGGTCACGGGGGTCTGCTGGAGCCAATCCCAGCCAACACAGGACACAAGGCAGGAACCAATCCCGGGCATTTTGCCAACCCACCACAGGACACACATAAACACCAAGCACACACTAGGGCCATTTTTGAATTGCCAATCCACCTAACCTGCATGTCTTTGGACTGTGGGAGGAAACCGGAGCACCCGGAGGAAACCCACGCAGGGAGGACCCGGGAAGCGAACCCAGGCTAATCTATCACATTTAACATCATAATCTGCTTCAGACAATGACTTCTCAAGAAAACCTACCATACCAAAGGAACATCTATGGGTTTTCAGCTCATTAATTAAGGGGATGCATGTAATACTCATAATAGGAATAGCAAATGGTTGAAAAGGGAAAAGTGTGAATAATTTAAACGCATAAATTTTCCTAGGATGATAAGAGGAAATGCACCTTAAGGGAGTATATCAACCCCTCACTGTATTTTCCAGAATAAAAAGGTACAGGAATCAGGATTAAGATTATATTAATCAAGTTTTCTGAAGAAAAAAACTTAAGGGCATAATGGATCTACAGACAACTAAAATTATGAGGAACAATTAGTCCATATAAATATCTCATAAAAAACAACAAGATTTGACAATAAAGCTAAAATACTACATTTAGGGCACACTACGTTAGGATTTACATTCTTAATTAATGGAACTGAACTTTTAATAACACATTTGAAACAATTTTAATCGCTTTTTTCAGTCAAGTTCAGAAGGAAGACCATAAAACATAGTAACAAGATGCTGAGTTTCACCTCTACAGTTGTAAAAATAATAAATCAGCTTTGTGGAGACTGTAAAAATGCATTCGTTAGACCTCCCTGGGAATTAGGCATACAGTTCTGACCACAGCACTATCAGAATTCTAGAAGTATTAAAAGAATTCAGTGATTAATCACAAAGATCAATAAAATGCCTAGGAATTAATGAATACAGTCACTGGACATAATGCATTTGTGTAGTAGATGTACTTTATAAAAGTGACAGCTGTAAAGAACATAGTGCAGCCTGTTGTATATTTCTTTTCGTTGGAGGAAGTAGGGTCATGCCCTAAACAACACAAGAAGATAAAATTTTATTTAAATTGTCGTTTCAGTTTTTTCACAGACATCATTAACCATTAGAAAACTGTTGCATAACTTATACTGTATTAACATCTGATATACTGAACATTCACAGACTAACAGAAAATGACCCAAACTAATGGTACTTATATTTTTATATGAAAACTATACATTTTGCTTAATGCTTAGTTCTCTTACGCCAAAGTGATTCATGATCCACAAATTCATCTGTATGAATAATTGATCCATCCTTCCATTTTGTTAAAACTTAGAAATAGAGACTACTTACAGAGCATCTATGTAACAAGAAAAGACTTTATTCATTCTTAATAAGACAAGTAACAAGTTTTTTTTTTAATAAAGAAATATTATTTTGGTGTTTGTTACTATATAAAATAAAACTTATATTTATAACATTATCCCTGCATTGTAATATTTCTGTCTTTAACTCTTCACAGGGGAATCAGATGTTGTTGAAATCTGTTATGCAGTTGCATATGGATGCCAGTACCTCATGCTGTGCCTCTGTCTTGAGAACTAAACTCACTTACTTGTACATCAAAGGGCTGAAATAGGCTTGAAGGAAAGTATTATATACAAGAAAAAGAGAAACAAATGCTGTCCACTTTTTTATTTGCAGAATCATACTGGCAAGTTGGAGGCTGTTCACTAATTGACAGGGGACTATGATCAGCTTGAAATAAGACAGATGAGAATTATAAATTACTGTCACGAAGGATATGGCACAAGTTGTATCCAAACAAGGCCAAGGCAAAAACTAAGCTGAATGCAACAGCAAGACTAAACACTGGAGAAAACAAAGCCTAACCTAAGAGCAAGGAACAAGAAAACATTTGACATAACAGTGGAGCTGATGCTCAGCCATGGCTCAGAGTTTGCCCAAATGCCAGATACAGTGTTGCCTCATCATTGTTCTATAATTGGCATAGGTTGGCAATGTCAACAGCAAGTATGAGCAAGAAACAATCATACATTAAAGGCACGGCAGGAGCGATAATGAAGGGCAACCTCTCAAGCATAAAGTACTTTTTGATCATTAAACAGTAAACAGCTGGCTATGGAATTAACAAATGTTACACAGATTTACGGCATATTCTTGGTAAGTTCAGGTATGTATTCAGGTAAATTTCCATTCATTTACAGAATAAAAACAAAATTATTCCAAGCTTAAAGACTTCATATCATTTCTGGCTACACAATGTCCATATCCATCCATCTACCTAACCTGCTTATCCATGGCAGGGTCACAGGGCAGCTGGAGCCTATCACAGCAATAATGGAGCACAGGGTAGGAGCAACAGCTAAACAGGGTACCACTCAATCGCATAGCAACCATACACACTTGCTAAACTGCATTTCTTCTCTCTGCAGCTGGTGTTTATTGCTCAATTCATTGAGCATACACTTATTGATGATATATTCCTGAGCTATTTTGCCAAGAAATAACTGTTGAACACACAATATTCCTCTTACAAAAATGTTCTATCTGTGCGATGGACATCTGTAATTTACACAATACTTTTCTACCTGAATGGTTATCTGCCAAAGCACAAGCTTAAAACAGACTTAAAAGTTCTCTCTGTGGTTCTCCAGTGATGTTTCTTTTACATTTCTTATCACTGCACTAAGTGTGTTCAGGGTTTTTAAGCCAAATATGTCTGATTTTCTCATTTGACAGTCTATCCTTTTACAGTCAGGGTGCAAGTTTGCTCAGACACTAATGAGACTTATAGACATTTGTCTGGCCATTGTTAAGATTTCTAAAAGTGGCATGAATCTTTGTTGAATAATAAAATTATATGACTTTGCTGTAGACTTTTACTTACATTTCAAATATTGTAATACCTTCAGGGCTGACTGTGTCTATGCCTGTGCTCCCCACTTTCATTTTGCATCACCCGGCCTCTTGTTACTGTAATTGATCAGCAGTCAAATAGGACTCATTTTCCCTAACGACCTTATTATTTACTAGTCACAGTGCCTGCCAAAGATGAGTAATAGAATATTTTAAAAATATTTGCTATGTGTACTTTCCTCTGTATATGTGTGTGTCTGAACCTCTCTTGACCAGTGGTCCCTCTCTCAAGTATGTTCCCATAAAGCCTGCTTCTCAGACTCTTTTCATTATTTTAAGGCACCATTCTCACTTCCTGTCCAGTTTTATACTGTACTTTCCATTCTTGAAGGCAGTTGTCTTTCATGCACTTTTACTCCTCCTCGTGCATCTCACACTCATAATTACTCTTCCATCAAGTCTCCAAAACCTAAATGATCAATCACACCAAAGCCAAACTGACCAATCAGATTTCTCTGAGGAACTGGACACACAAACCATAGTGTTTTATTATAGAGTAGATTCTGCTTCCCACCCTCATTCACTTCCCCTTTGGTGACCTGGTTCTGGGTTGTAACAGTTTCCTGTATTCCTGTATCTTCCAATGATTTGTTTCACATTACTGAACATGTCCTGAAGGTAACTCATTTTGGCAGTCTGAAATCACCTCTCAGAGCTGAAACTGAGACCACATGATAATGAATGAGATGACACCAATTGGATTTAGGTAGGTAACTAGAAAACTACTAGAAGAACCTTTATGCCTGATGAGAGATGTAGTTAAGAATAGGTAAAATAATTAATTACATTCCATATCTTAAGAAAAGCATAAAAGAAAAGAGGTAGAATGTCAAACATGAGTTTTAAATGTCGCTTGTCAACTGTGACAATCACCTGTGCCCTGTTCTGCTTTTGGTAGGTAGACCACTAATCTACATTCATTACTGTCAATCACCAGACTCTTCTGCAGTGCTTAAATACTCATGCAAGCGCACCTGGCACTAAAGTAAAAAGATGTTCCTCTTATTTACCAAATCAAGGAGAATTTGTTGAAATTAGCAATTTTAGATCAGGCATTACCCCCATGTTTTGTGAAGATTTTCAAGGCTCAATTCTAGACCCATTTTCATTTAATATAATTATTACCTTTGGGGAAAATCATTTAATATTTTGATCTCCAGTTTTACATCTGTGCTGATGATACACAGTTTAATTAATCACTGGTTTATGTGCTAACTGTATTAATGAATTGCTGGTTTGGTTTAGATCACACTTTTTTGCACTTAAACGTAAATAAGACTGATGTGTTGTGTATTGGATTTATAACTACAGTAATCCCTCCTCGATTGCGGGGGTTGCGTTCCAGAACCCCCCGCGATAGGTGAAAATCCGCGAAGTAGAAACCATATGTTTGTATGGTTATTTTTATATATTTTAAGCCCTTAGAAACTCTCCCACACTGTTTATAAATATTCTCCGCCCAGTTATACAGTAAACCCTTGTTTATCGCGGTTAATCCGCTCCAGACAGATAAATGAATTTCCACGAAGCAGGATTCTTTATTTATAAATCTAATATTTTTGCAGTTAGAGCATTGAAAACCTGTTTCCGACCTTCTAAATACGTTTTTTAACATTATTAGAGCCCTCTAGACATGAAATAACACCCTTTAGTCAAAAGTTTAAACTGTGCTCCATGACAAGACAGAGATGACAGTTCTTTCTCACAATTAAAAGAATGCATACATATCTTCCTCTTCAAAGGAGTGCGCGTAGCAGAGAATGTCAGAGAGAGAGAAAAGCAAACAATCAAAAATCAATAGGGCTGTTGGTCTTTTATGTATGCGAAGCACCGCGATAAAGCGGCCGCAATGAAGGGATCAATGTGAAGGTAGTCTTTCAGCATTTTTCACAGGAGCGTCCGTATCTTCTAAGCAAACAGCCCCTCTGCTCACACCCCCTCCGTCAGGAGCATAGAATGTCAGAGAAAGTGAGAGAGACAGAGAAAAGCAAACAATCAAAAATCAATATGGGCTGTTAGAGCTTTTAAGTGGGCGAAGCATTGCGCGTGAAGCATATCTTATATCATTGAGGAGTTTTATTTAATACGTGCTCTGATTGGGTAGCTTCTCAGCCATCCGCCAATGGCGTCCCTTGTATGAAATCAACTGGGCAAACAAACTGAGGAAGCGTGTAGCATAAATTAAAAGACCCATTGTCCGCAGAAATCCGCGAACCAGCAAAAAAATCTGTGATATATATTTAGATATGCTTACATTTAAAATCCGCGATGGAGTGAAGCCGCGAAAATCGAAGCGCGATATAGCAAGGGATCACTGTAATTTTAATTCCACTTCTTTAACATGTTTGCTTTAGGAAATAATACCTTTAGTGTTAGCACCAATTTGCGAAATCTGAGTTTTGTGGTTGATTCTGAACTGTCACTCCAAAGTCATAATAAAGCTGTTTGTAAATCTGCTTATTTTTATATTAAGAACATTTCACATAGCTGGTTATATGGTGCTGTGGCTCTCCTTTTTTCGCGCTTGGACTATTGCAATGCATTTTACAGTGGTCTTCCTAAACGTTTGTTACACAAACTTCAGTGCAAAATTCTGCAACATGCTTTCTGGCATACACATGATTATGAGAGAATATTATACCAGTACAGTCTTATTTGCAATGGCATAATACTGAAAAACAGATACAATTAAAAATTTGAATATACTGTACTTTATATACAGTATCTTAGTATATTATTATAGTCCTGCTATATGCTAAGTTTATGTATTGTCATTACTTTAAACAACACAATCAGTGTAGAACATATTCCAAACAGTGCGACTTACCAATGAATGCAGTTAGTTGCATTGAACAGCATCATACAGTTCAGAATTACCATGTGCAGAATATAAGGAGTGTTCAGACGTTTTTAAGCATTTGTTAGTTGCATGTTTTACACAATTCAAGTACCAAAAAAGACATATTTCACTAAAAGTGAAAAAAACTTCCAAAGAGTTAACACTGAGAATTTCAAAATTGTGCTTTTGTTTTCAAAATGGGAGATTTTTAAATTTAAAAAATTAATATAACATGCTCTATTTGAGATTTCCCAAAATGTTTCCCAACAAATTTCCTTGAAGAAAACGTGTACGAAATTTCACCAAAATTAGTCCACAGGAAGGTTTTTCATGCAGACAGACATACAGTTTATAAAGACATACAGTAGTAATAATATAAGGTGTTTTTGCATTTTACAAGAACATTAAATTCTAAAAGAAGATGGTAAGCTGAAAACACTATAATGAGACAAACAAACCCAAAGTTTGTCAATGAGAAATGTAATCCTTTTAAAGTTCTGTATGTAACTGCCATGAAGACAATTGCTATGTAACACAACAAGATGGGTAGAGTCATCAGAAACAAGCACATGAAGAAAGCGGCCAAAGGGAATAGACAAAGATCATACGTGACAACAACGACAATAACATTGAACTATAACTTTATGCTTCACCATGTTTAGCAATAGGCTAAACCTTTCTGATTAAAAAAAAACAGTTATGGTCAGAGCAAAGCTTAATTTCTATCTATAGGAACAAGAATAGAATGTTGGGAAGGTGATGCCTTTTTTAAAAGGCAGATAATCTGCAGTGTTAAGACCCTACTATAAAAATCTATATAAAGGATTCTGTCTCTGATATTTAAAAAGGAACAAATGATGCAAGTGATGCCACTGATTAGGAAAGTGCTTGGGCACTCATCAGTCTCTTAAAAGTCAGTTCTTTGGCACAGGCTTCTGAGTTTTTCACACAACTGCAAAATTGTGATTATTTACTGGAAAAAAAGAAAAATTTTGCACATTTGATTTACAATCACCTACTCCATTTGATATGGCACTATGATATAAATCAGCAAATCACTGGTATTTGTTCCTTCAAATAAACAGCAAAGGAGTCTTATGAACAGGAATCGGTAAATCATCCTCTGCTGAAAGTTTGAATAAATTTGTTGTTGTGAAGGATGGGGTCTAAGAAAAGTGCTGGGCTTTAAGCATTTGTGACAAATGTAGGGATGGTTGTGTCTACTGTGTATCTGTCATTTTAAAAGTAATTCTGTATAAACCTGAAATTCGCTCTATTAGAAAATCTATTTTTTTAAATATTATAAACAATGACCTTAGCTCAAAAATAAAGATTTTTCAAAATGTAATATTATTGCTATGTTGAAACTACTGTAATCTGAGAAAAGCAGCTTTATGTAATTCAATAACAATATCTGCAGTCAGACCTCCTGAAAGACACATGCATTTTACATTTCTGATTTGTATAAATGATTTTCACTATAAAATGTAAAACATTTGAATTCTGTAACATAAAAAAATGTAAAGTAAACTGTTATTCCTTGATTCTTTCATTTTCCAAAATCCACTTGAGTAAGATGAAAAATAATGGTTTAGGAACTTCAGCTATATACTTTTTGATAACAAGATTGCATTTTGAAGAGTGTTTCTATTTTGTTATTTCTGGTCTATCTAACTCTTGCTTGATTTATGACTTTTTTTTATTCTCTTTTCTCGTGCTTATTTTCAAGAGGTAAGGTATTGGCAGCATAACAGCAGGATGTCAAAGATTCTAATCCTGTCCCAACCTGTGTGATTTACATGTTCTCTCTGTGTCTGTATGGAATTTTTTTCCTCTACACTTTAGTTTCCACATTTGAAAGACATTCATATGATCTTAATGAGAGACTCCTAATTGGTCCAGAGTGTGAACGGACCCTTTAGATTAGTGCTCAATCTAGGGTGTCACACACGCGAGTTTACTAGACAACTAAAGGGCTTGAATACATGTAATTCCACGCCGGGCCAGGGGTGGTGAAGTGCACTAATTCTTTCTCTCGATCTCTTGCAGACCATTCTAGGGAAATCCCGCCTGGCTCTGGGGCAGCCAACAATGTCACTTCCGGTTCCAGTCCTGATGACATCACTTCCCTTACTGGCCTTTAAAGCTGCCATCTTGTTGATAACAGATCAGCTCTGTTTTGGACTCTATGACTAACATCCTCCTACCACCACCACCCTCCTTATTTACTATATATTGCTTTGGGTTCCTGTAAGTAAAATAATTTTCCTGTGATGATGTTTCCTGGTAGGAATCAAAAGCTTAGGAATAAAAAACTAATTTAAGATAGGAGAAGAGATAGCAAATATTTTTAAATTATTCTATTACTTATGTAGGACATGGACCCTTGGTTATATCTCTCTATTATAAAAAAAAATCTTGGAAGGAAGACAAGGGAGACGAGACGTTATCTTTTTGGAAGACACTTTGACATCACACAACACAAAGCAGTGAGACAAAAGGACAACTGCTGTACAGGTTTTAAATGATGAATGCGTAGCACAAAATGCAGAACATGCAGTTCACCAGCAGCAGCAGCAGGACAGCAGATGATCCGACTGGATCTCCTTAACATGCGTTCAGCCTCCCCCTTCACAATGCGAGCAGCTTTTTCCCAAAAGAAAGAGATTTAACCATACCCAGTGCTGGAAGCAAAGGACAAAGAGTAGATGACAAAGTAGAATGTCATAAAGAATTCAAAAATGTTGGCGAGGTACACATGCAGAGCAGGTTAGAGATAATGGAAGTACGGAAATTCTAAAGTCTCAAAAAAAATAGGAAATATCGCATTAGCGCAAACAAATGGAAATTATTACTTGGTGAAATAACGGAACAGCGAAAAGAGATCGAATATATTGTTCGGCTTTAAACTTTAAGTCGAAGACTTGTAGATTGTCTAATTCGTGTTGCCAGCAAAAATTAAAAGATTCCAAAAACGTTGTTGCAGTATGAAGTCCCGTGAGATGGAGACTTTTAACATGAGATTCTTTCAGGTCACACCCTACTTACAACTATTTTCAAACCAGACCACAGTCATCTAACCTCAGTCGTGTGAATACTTTTGTCAGACACACTTCCTGCGCTCTCAGCTCTTATTCATTTTATCAGGACAATAATTGTATACATTCTAGATGACACATCAACGACAAAGCAAAGAAGAAAGAGCATGGACAACCATAAAAGTTGTTCTTTTTATTAGAGAGAAAGAATTAATAGATACTCATAGGCAGATATATATGTGGTGTTGTCACAATGTAAGTCCAAACACAGAATCAACCATGAAAATAACAATCTCTTTAAATTGTATATCTGGTAAACCAAACCCGGGAGTGGGCAAGCGAAGCGAGCAGGGGGCGGAGCCCTCTAGTCTTATATATAAACGTCTACGCGTGGAACTGTGTGTGTGTCTGTCCGGCCTGGAAGTGAGAGGTGGAGCCACTAATAACACAAGCGGGGCCAGCACGTCAGCAAAACAAAACCTCAAAAGAAAGACAAAGTTGCTAACATCAACAAAATGGTATCCCTTTTACTTAGCGATGCAAGAACGTCACTAAAACAAATCCTCCAAGGAGAGAGATGCCCAGAGTAGTTCCTTTCAATTACATGACATCTCTACATTTCAATTTTTTTTCAGATGATTTCAATAGCTTCTAGGACCCTGGGCTTTTTACAGCATTGGCATACACAGCTAGTATATATATAATTATATAGAATTACTTATCCATATTTGTCTCTTCATTCTCACTATGCTCTACTTTAAATTTTGATCAAACCAGTAGTTGCTGATGCAATGCCTCTACTGTGGCAGGCAATCATAATTTTAAAAGAAGTTTGTTACTTACTGTATATTTTGGTGTTTTCAATGATTAAAGCTTTCAGTCAGAATGCATAATTTAGATATTGTATATCAAACCTTCTTAAAAATGCAGCATATGTTAGCTTTGAAACTACTTTACTGTATATAACAAATCTCTGTGTGCTGCAGGAAGAATTTTGTTGAAGTTCAAAGCTATTTAAAATACTTAATATTAGTAATTTCAGACAGTGTAGTCAAAGAGCTGTGGAAAGCTATCGAATTAAGGGAAAAGTTCTGTCAACAACAATAACTGGCTTCTAATTAAGAAATTGATTGGAACAAAAACATTAGGTCAATTGCAGCTCTCCAGGAATTGAGAAAGGCAATCTTGCTTACAGACCTTTACAATTGGCATTTGTCTTGTCACCGGTTGAAAAGATGCTATTGAACAACATTATTTCATTTGAGTTAAAAAAATGTGTTTCTGGTTTGCACTGCCTTAAAAATCAATTGCATGTTTTATTTAATTCAAAGCCCCTCAATTACGGCTTCTTTTGGCCAAATTAAAAAAAATTAGTGTAATAATGATTAATCAAAGCAAACTCCATAATTGACTCTGTTCAAGTTGTTTGACAGCACTAATATATTACAGTATATTCTTGTGGGTATTTTAGGTTCTTAAATAACCTTATAAAGCTAGTATACGAAAATGCAGTGTAACATAAAGTAAGGTAGATTTAATAAATTAAGTAAAAGTTATGAAATTATTAATATTAGCATCATAATTATCCATTTATAACCAGAAGAATTCTTAGAGTTCTTTCTAAAACATGAAGTAGCCCTACTTTCCACAGCCAACAGACCCTGTTGTAATAAGATGAAAAGATAAAAAAAAAAGAAAGTTTACCTAATGTACTTAAAAGTGTAAACATAACAAATATTTCCTGTTATAATTTCTTCTGAGTTTTGCAGCAACTGTTTATTATATTATGTCTACTTATAGACTTTTATTATGTAGAGAAGTGCTTGTCTACTTCAGTCTTAGGAGTCCACTGTGGGTTCAGGGTTTCAACCCAACCATCTTCTACCTTAAATTGGACTTCTACCATAACTAGGCTTGCTGTTCTTTTTTAGTTTCACTGTTATGGTGTCAATCCAGAAATTTCAAAACTGTGCTTTGGTAAATTATTATTGGTATACAGACAGCAATCATACACAGAGGTAACTAATTTGTAATCACTGTTCACTAGGAAGCAAACCCCACAGAAGAAGGTCGACAAAAGAAAGCTGAGCATTTGAAGCTTTTGCAAAAATATAAACATGTATCATTTTTTATTACAAACATAAATCTCATGCTACTGCACTTTTCTGAAATCAGTATAAGAGAAGAAAAATATCATATAATAAAACAAAAAGGTCAATTACAAGTAAAATGACACATAGTGCTGAATGTTTTGCAGTGGATTTGCTTGGTTTGACAGTGACTTTGATTGCCAAAATGTTTCCTGAAAATTAATTTGATGAGCTTTTTCCTCAGCACCCTATGATGCTTTGCAAGGCCAGTGTGATATCACATAGCTGTAGGAAGGCAGCACCACCTCCACACCCTCCCCCAAAGTATATAGCACTAATCCAAGTAGTGGGCAGTATGCCGGATTAACCTGTATACCAGGTGAAGTTCTTCTTCCAGTATGGATTTAATAAAAAACTGCTTTACCATGAGCTAAAAATGACCAGAAAATGTACAAATACATTTAAAACATACAGTACATGCAAAATAAAACTGGAAATGTGTTGGTGTGTTAAAGACAAAGTCTTTTTGTATGAACTTGTATGTGACCTGTGTGTAATATGTGAGCATACCCATTTATTAGTATAATCCAGAGTGCTATGCAGTTGAAGCAAACAGGAAGAAGTGAAGAATCCACACACTGCGCTTATTTGGTAACAGTGGCAGTTAGCGAGCAAAAAGATTAGCACCTGTTACTGAAACTGTTGGGGGCAAGATCTACTGAACACATGCCTCCTGCTCCTGTTGTCACTGTTTAGCAGTGCTGTCTCACAGCTAAGGTCATATTTTTGCCAGCAATAACTAGTACAGCCTAGTTGATAGATTGCTTTCCTAGCTCTCAGGGTCACTTAAAACACCATTTCAAAAGTATAATCCATTCAAAATTAGATCAGTTTATCATGTGATTTGCCAAACTTGAGGCAAAGCAAATTCACTGAAGTGTGCCAATCACTACTGACTCACTGATTGAGGGACTGCTAGGAACAAAAACCTACAGTCACAGGGGCCTAAAAGGACCATACTTGAGAACCACTGATTTAGGGGACTTGCTCTATTAACAGCGAGGCAAAGAGAATTAATACTATAAATTGAGAAGAATTTGTTGGACACAGGTGCAAATAATTAGGACACAAACGCAGAAAAACCCTATTTACAAATGCTGAAGAAAAAAAAATGTAAGTCAACTGAAACAAGTGGTGATGCACTTTTTGGTAAATGTCTTAGGTCTGAGAGGTCAATCTCCTTCAAACAATTGAAGGTCCAAACCTGACAGCCTCCACCAGATGGACCACCAGTACATAATGACCTGGGACAAGAAGGGGCAGAACTTGGAATGTATGCTGGGGATGGGGCTGGCCGTCATCTCCCGGAGAACGTTTGAAGATTTGGGGGAAACAAGAAATACTATTAGCAACAGGACCCCTCTTGCCACAGAGTGGTATTATAAAAATTATCTGAGGCTTCAGGGGTAATCTCTAATCACGCATGTGTGACAATATATTTAATTTCCTTAAATCTTCCTCAAAAGTAAAACTGTAATCTCCATAAGGAGAGTCAGACTTTTTATATCTGTACTTGTTTATATCTTGCTTTCCCAAATGTAATAATACAGTAAACCCCCGCAAAGTCACGGTTCAGAGTTTGCGGCCTCAGTCATTCGTGGATTTTTCCTTAGAACTTAACTAATAATTGTTAGCGGAAACCGCGAACATCCTCCGCAATTTTTATGGCTTTTTTCGTGGAAATACTATACTGTAGAGAGAACAGGAAGCAGCTGTAGAGAAAACTGCGACTTGGGATGGTGAAAGTAGCCAATAGAATTTGAAACTGCAACTCCCAGCAGTCCCTGCAGTGGCTCTGATTGGTCTTCTGCTGAGGGTGTTGGGGCTGTTGAGGTCAAAGGATGTCAGCGCAGCTTTTAAAAAGGGGGCTGGTGACCAAAACCAAAAAAAAAAAAAAATTTTTGTAATTTGTGTTTCAAGTTCCTGCCTGTCTGCCTTCTGTTGGGTTACCTGCACTTATTCATTTTGTCCTGGATTGTTTCGTGCGTCTGGATTGTCTGCCTGTGTACATGAGGACTGTAAGTGGATTCATGGCCATCCTGCAAAGAAAGGAGAGCTCCTGAACCTGTCTTCACCATTTCAGTCAATCAATCAATCAATCAATCAATCAACATTTATTTATATAGCACATATTCATACAAAAAAAAACGTAGCTCAAAGTGCTTTACAAAATGAATAGAAAAATAGAAGACACAATAAAAAATAAACATAAGTCAACATTAATTAACATAGAATAAGAGTAAGGTCCGATGGCCAGGGTGGACAGAAAAAACAAAAAAAAACTCCAAAGCCTGGAGAAAAAAATAAAATCTGTAGGGGTTCCAGACCAAGAGACCGCCAAGTCCCCTCTGGGCAATCTACCTAACATAAGTCAAACAGTCCTCTTTGTATTTAGGGTTTTCATGGAAGGACTTGATGATGATGGTCACGTAGACTTCTGGCTTTCAGTCCATCAATGTTGGTGCATCATGATGCTTTGAGTAGGTGGTGGTGGCGCAGGCGCATTTCAGGAACTACTGGTAGGGCTATCTATACATTCCCATTCAACCTTTGGCTCTCTGGATTATCTATTTTCATCATTACATTTCATCCGTTGCCATTTTTCATGAATTCTTCCATGATTTACTGTGTGTGTTTTGTTGTGCTTTGTTGTATCTAATGTGTAATCGCCGTAAGGGGAACAGGGGTGGTATCGCTGTTTTCTTATTTAATTTGTTTTCATTACATTCTTTATTTGCTGTTTGATTACTGGTTTGCTTTGTTTTTGTCTCTGTTTGTGAGTGCACACATCGGGTCAAGGCTGGAATCTCCACCATAAAAATAAATAAGTCAACGTCTGCTCAATTGCGGCTTCTCGCGCAACACTACACTTACTTAAAAGCCTGAACCATACCTGTCCTTTTTGGCTGATTGCTTTGTTTTTCTCTCCTTCCCCAGACAGGGGTTGTGCTCCCTTATGATGTTTGTCTATTGTTTAATCGTTTACTAACTGCATGCTGATCACCTTTTACTTCTGAAAGAGACATGTTTGTTGGAAGTGTTTGAATAAAGTGTTTGTGTGCAATTCTGTGACCAGAGGCTGCACTAAGACTAGCCTATCAGCATTAGCGCTTTACCGCTGTGTGCTTGCTTGCAGCCAGTTTAAAACGAAGTTGGCTCAGTGATTCGAATCCATGGCGTCAGTTGCACTTTGTACATATTGTTCCAGTAGTTTTTAAAATAGTTTTTACAGCTCATTAGCAGTGTGTAAAATGATCAGTGTTGCAGTAATTGTGATGCTCTTTGCATGAAAAAAAATGTTTTTACTTTAAAATTTCACTTTTTCTTTGTTAATTGTGACGTTTACTTAAAGTGCAGCAAAAAAGTATTTGGTGTCCAGGGATGCATTAACCCCCAAGTATGTGGCAGTTTAACAGCTAAAGCCCCAAGATGCCGCCAAAATGAGCTGCACCATCTAAGGCTTCTGGCAATGAAAACACACTTGCATGAATTACAGTACATATAGCGGTAATATCCATATTTTACATTCTAGCACTGCAGGAGACATAGCAGTACAGTATACAGGTTTACCTTTACACTCTTAATTTTTAGGTAATGTATTAAGTTGAGTCTGAAATTAAGTTAAAGTGTTTTGGGGGCATATTTAGGGTTTAAACTATGAAAATATGCATTTTTTAACCACATCCAAAATATGCATTTTTTCACAAATCGCGGGTGCTCTAGGAACGTAACCCCCGTGCATTTTCACTTGGATAAAGGTTTCACTGAAATAAGAAATAATATTATTAGGTCACTGATGCTCCTTACTGTTGAACATTCTATATACAATCACACAACTGTGAGGAATGGCTGGGAACTTTGCCCATCCTGGACACCCCCAGCCTCAAAGGACAGGGGGAGTCAGCATGTACAAGGCATTGTCTCCTCTGGTTGCAGCAGTGCCCTGGATTTCCACAGGACATCATGGGTACTGGAGTTCTTTAGCTCTAGGTTCTGAGGGCACTGCCAGGGGGCACAGAGAGAATTTTCAAGCCCTACTTGTTTGGGTTCCAGCCTCAACCAGAAGTGCTCCCAGAACAGAATTTTTGAACACCAGAAGTACTACCAGGTGTTATATAATGGGAGTGACCTGCTTCCATCGGGGAGCTAGAGACGGGAGGAGGGGGACAATGCTTGCTGGGAGAAGTGGAGGTGCTAAGGAAAAACCGAGAGTTACAGTATTGTTGTGCTTTCTTTATTACTGTGGCTGTGGTTGTGGTGTGGGATAAACTTGCCAGTAAAGAGTTTCCCAAGCATAAATCCTCATATTTACTAAACTTATGTCCAAGCCTGTATGTGTTGGGTGTTTGGTAAGCTGGAGCACCCCTTAGTGGCTACACAACATAAAACATTCCTACATTAGATCATTAGATTCATACAATACAGGTTGGCTAATTTTCTTTTTTCTGAAATGTTACCAAATTTGAATCAAATCAGTCAAAGTATTTTTGAGATTTTGAGGTGTTTAGTTTTTCTACTGGGGTGTTACCTCTAAATATTGATATGTAAAATATCCTTTCTTAGCAGATACCTAAAAGGAACATCCTGCCAAATTTCAGCTTTTTAACTTAACAGGAAATACTGTTTTTGTTGATCTTATTTACAATGCAGGATTTTAAAAACTTTTAATCTATCTTGGTTGCTATAACAGCAAATCTTAGAAAGTTAATGTTTTAAATTAAACTCATATTAGTGTTTGCTTAATTTGAACAGAATATAATTTTCTTTCATAGCTTATGGTATAGCCTTCAACCCCCTGTAAGTTAATATGAGCTTTCTTAGCTATATCTGTAATACAGTGTGTTAATTAAGTCAGTGTGTTTTGGAATAGGCTCATAGCTAGCATGGATTGAAAAACATATTTGCAGTATGGAAATGGGATAGGCATACAGTTTTTTGACCGTTTAGAAATGATTCAACTGTATGAACAAACTTAAAGAAGGAAACAAGACATACAAGCTTTAAACAGAACCTTTCTTAAACAAGAACTTTTGTTTTCTTTGCTCTATCATTTTTTTCTCTATTTTTGTGTAACTGTTTTACCTTGAAGTTTTACTAAAGCTTTCAAAAACAAAGATATTTTGTCTGTGGAATCATTTCAACGCATCAAGCTATTGCCAGAATTCCATGAAGCAAACTAAATCTGCAGAATTTTGGTAGTTTTGGGTAAACGCAGCTATAGTTGCAAAGCATCAAAACAGAACACTTTTACTCATTTGTGAGAGTGGTGCACAAAGATGGTTAACCTACTGTGCTATATTATTTTCTAATAATTTAAAAGTTAATAAATACAGCCTACACTTTACAGCCATTCACTGGCACAATGTAATTTACATGACTAATGCATCATATTTCTACTTTTATTAAGCTTTCAAAGCTTTGTGTTCATTGACATATTTTTTTATCTATATTGAATACTTTACAGCTTAGAATAAAATGTTTCTGACCTTTTTGCAAACTGCCTAAATTAAAACATTTATCCCAAAAGTATGTTTAGGTCCACTGAATTTTTAAATTTTATATACAACACATACGTTGCATTTTAGAGGATGATATCACATTCATTATATGCACCAGGCTCATATATAGAGGGTCTAGTCACACTGAAGTGATGCAGATTGTTATTTAACACTACTACTACTAATAATAACAATAATAATAATACTAATAATAATTCAGCAAAATTGTACAGATTGACTAAAATAAGAGACATGATAATGTGGCAAAAATGCTACACTGGGATCTGTGCAAGAAATACAACATCTCAGCTGCTGACAATGAAGAAGTGAAGGTTCTGCAGAAGATGACATGAAGGTTCTGCAGAAGATGACGTCGAGTTTTTGTGGGAGTTCAATATCCTGAACGTGAAATGTCTGGAATTCTCCATACTAAATATCAGAGTGATTGAAAAGATGCAGGTATGTCTGATAGACTTGGCAATTCCTGGAAACAGCTTGATATCAAGACCTTAAAACTGAAGTGGAACAATTATGGAAAAGACAGACAGCAACAGTGATATTAATAGTGATTGGAGCCCTGGGCACAAATCCCAAAGACCTGAAGAAACACCGGAGGACACTGGAGCTTTACAAGATAGCAGCACTAAGCTAACTGTAGAAAGCAGCTCTACCA
The DNA here is from genome assembly GCF_016835505.1 of Polypterus senegalus. Lineage (NCBI taxonomy): Eukaryota > Metazoa > Chordata > Cladistia > Polypteriformes > Polypteridae > Polypterus > Polypterus senegalus. The sequence continues at coordinate 85,650,554 of NC_053160.1, forward strand.
GGCACAGAACATATATAACATTGTGCAAATACCACTGAGATTCTTAAGTCCTGGGACAGGATGTAAACTACAGAAACACCAAAAATACCCTTCTGAAACTCAGGTGGACAAAAACAACTGGGGAATAACACATTTCATTTACTGCGCTTAAAGCTTGAATAAAAGCAGAGTTTAAAAATGTCAGTAGCAGTGGAAAACACTGCGATATTTCATTTTAAAGAAAAAATACATTTATATATCCAGTCATCCATTTTCTGAACTTGCTTATCCAAACAAAGTTGCAGGGAAGCTACATTCCCATTTCATTGGAGTCAGAGCCTATGCCAGCAACATCAGGTATGTGATGGGGTCAACCGTTGAGTGGGATGACAATCCATCAGTAAACACACTCATGTCCACACCCACACTTCCTTACGCCAAATTAGTGACACAGACTAATATGACTGCATCGCTTTAGAGCAGGGGTGTTCAATTACACATTCAATTAAGCCAAATATTTCAAACCAAGAAATTGAGCTGGGCCAGACATCTTCAGCAGCTGGTATAGCAGCAGATAATGACAAACTTTAAACCATCAGAAATGACTGTATTGAAAAACAAGTAATGTTTATTCGTATCCGTTTTTAAATTTGTTCACACCTGACACAGACATGTCAAAAGTGCATAAAACAATAAAAAAGCTAGAACTGAACAGAATCTGAGATAGTAGCAATACTTTTTTCCATTTCTGAAATAAAAAATAAACCTTTTGGTCATATCTAACCTAGGCAAATCCAAAGTGCATAAAAACAAAATAGTGCACAGTATTAGCAATAATATATTTTTCCCTGGCGGCACGGTGGCGCAGTGGTAGCGCTGCTGCCTTGCAGTTAGGAGACCCGGGTTCGCTTCCCCGGGTCCTCCCTGCGTGGAGTTTGCATGTTCTCCCCGTGTCTGCGTGGGTTTCCTCCGGGCGCTCCGGTTTCCTCCCACAATCCACAGACATGCAGGTTAAGTGGATTGGCGATTCTAAATTGGCCCTAGTGTGTTTGTGTGTGTCCTGCGGTGGGTTGGCACCCTGCCCAGGATTGGTTCCTGCCTTGTGCCCTGTGCTGGCTGGGATTGGCTCCAGCAGACCCCCATGACCCTGTATTCGGATTCAGCGGGTTAGAAAATGGATGGATGGATATTTTTCCCTTTTGAAATTAAAATTTTGGTTATATATGACCCAAGTACATCACAAAGTGAATTTAAAAAAATAAAAAAAGAACTATCATTGCTATCAAAGCTATCACAAAAACCCATTACAAGTGATAACAGTAACTAACACACATGAATACAATGTCTACTGAACACTGTGGGAACATAGTTTTGTTTTAATTCACTACATGTGTGATTAGGCATGGCTATGTTACACAGCCCACATTATGTTGATATGTAGGCTACAGTTCCCCTGCTGAATTTACTAGTCAAGAGAAGTGATATTTTCTGTTCTGAAAAAGAGCAGTGAATTTTGTTTTATAAGATCTCAATGGAATCCTAAGGCAGTGGTGAAGAGTACTTTCAGTCAGGGAGCAACGAGAGCTGCTTTTTATTGAGTTCCTGTGTGAAAATCTTGATTCACATGTGTATGCTGACCCAAATATACTGTGCACAATGACTGCTATTTTCTTAACGTTGTATGTAATGTATGTTGACATCAGCTCAAAGTTTCACAAGCCTGTCAGTGTGAAGCTTCTGTGCCATGTTTACAGATGACTACATGTCAACAAATTTGAGCATGAATTTCCCCTCGTCAATGGAAGGGACCACTTCCTTTACTCTGGTGGATAAGCTGTAACAGTGAATGGTCTCTGGCAAAACCCATCACCTCTGTAGACACAGCAAGTTCATCCAACTGACCAACAAAGTTCTTTTTCAACCTCTCAATGAAATCTGTCATCACTTCCACGATTTGCTGCAGGGACAAAATGTATTTGAGGAGTGTTGGAATATGTACCATTCAGCCTGTGCTGAAGTTTGTCACAAAAAGGTCCAGTTTGATTTGGAATGTGTGCATCTTTTCCACAAGTTTGATGAGTTTTTTTCCTCTGCTTTGAAGTCCTGCATTTAGGTCATGCAGGTGTTTGAATATGTGGTTCATAAAGCAGACATCAGCCATTAACTTGTCGTCCAGTATGTGACTCAAGCGTGTTTTTGCCTTTTTTTTTGCTTGCTGTTGCAGAGGAAAGTAATGTTTCAGTGGCAAGGGTATGTTTTTAATAGCAGATATCATCATTTGTCACCCTCATCCACAATGGACAGCATCCAGTCTTACATGGTTTCAGAGTATGTGAATGGCCTTTTCTTCTTTGCAAGATCCAGTAAACATAAAGGGAAGCTGTTGTAGCTCTCTCTTGGGTTGTGCATGACCACACCATGGTAGTACGGCTCCAGTTGTGAGATGAAATCAAATTCTGCACTTTTGCAGTCCTCTCTTGAGATCCCTTGTGAAAGTTTGTATGGAAAGTCTGGTGTTTATCAATGTGGTGCCTCTGTACATTGTAATCTTTAAGTATTGCAATGCACTCATTGCAAATTAAACATATCAGTTTGGCATTTGGATATGGCAGTAAAATAAACAAGTAATTGTCAGTCCAGGCAGAGTTAAACCGACAGTTTTCATTGTCAATTTTACATTGAGTTAGATTTTATTATCTATTATTATTAGATCATATTACATTGAGTTAGATCATACATGTTATTAGATTGTATCATAATCTACTATCACCACTTCTAGATATTCTGTTGAATGTTGCTAGGCTATGTGGAGTGTTGCATTCATGGTCTGAACTAATTTATGTAGGAATTTCTGAAGGCTCAAGATGAAAAACATGAGCTACAGTATAAAAACTCTTTTTTTTTTTTGAAAAACAATAGTTGAACAATAACCAGAACCTAGACCCATTTATCAGCACGACCCCTTCACTATTTTAAAGTAGAAACATTTATTTAGTTTGTCTAAAAATAAATAAGTATTCTTTCATACTTATCTCTTCATACTGAAAAGGAGCAGTGGATTAATGCAGCAGATAGTCAGCCAAACATGCACTGGAGGAGAATAAACAGGCCTTCATTTCATGAGAATAACTACCTTAATGGACAGATGGGGAATATGAGCTCCTCAGTGGGAAATTTCATAGAAACACCCTTTGAAGTGGCAGCTACCAGTGGAATAATTCACAAAAGACAATGATACATGAAAGAGTCAAATTGTGATATAACATTGATCTTTTACCTTATTCAATAAGATAAAATGAAAAAAAATCACAAGGGGTCAGGCTGGAATATGTGTCTGCAGCTTTCCATGCAAACGTCAGGATTTCTTAAAGAAAGCTTGATGGGAGAAAGTGCATATACCTGTATTTGTGGCAACTATGACCCATCTGTATACATAATTTCAGGGAAATTGATTAATGATGACACCCTTGATCAAGCAGGAAAATTCAGACAAACCAACTAAATGATGACTCATGTATTTAATAATTCATATCACCTAGTCACTATTAGAATGTGAGACGATGTGACAAACATGTTACATCTCAAAAGTGATGAATATGACATACAGACTGTATTTTAGTTCACTTTTAAGGGGGTCGATGTTGCATATTTGCACTGAAGAACTTTTTTGGTTTTTCATCAGCTACCTGTTGTCACTTCTCAGGGAACTGGCCGACACATCAGGAATGTCTCAGCCAAGCTTCACTCCATCATGCCTGCTATTCTGGAAGACGTTAACTGACCAGTGAGGTACTACATCCAGTTTTCATATGGGGTGGATGTACATTCATAAAACATAAAAGGTTTTGGTAACTTAAATTCAACAATGTGTAGTTCTTCTGTAATATCAGCACTTTACTGTATTCATACTGTAATAAGAGAATCTAGTGAGAATGAAACTGCTTTTGTTAATTGCAAGCAATTACATTCTATTAACACACAAGCCATCTGTGATGCCAAGATGTGGCTGAGAAACGTTGTGTCTGTGTGGTGTGGTTAAACTTGTGATTCATTTATTTTGAGGAAAAGTAGCTTTACCAGATATGATGGTACTGTTCATGGTGGCACAATGGTAAGGTAACTGGCTGAACCCTCCATTTTTCACATGGCCTCTACTGTTCTTTTCATTTCATGGTATTAGCAGCTGTCTGCTCAGATGCTGGTGCCTTACACCTTTCCCTGACTCCCAGAACCCAAAAGATTGCATGATCTTGCACACAGTTGAGTAGCAGAGCCAGATGCTCTTGAATGCAGGTGGCATGGTTGAGCACATTAGGAGGGAGGCTGCCCTACCAGACAAAAAAGTACTGCAACATCATGATTTCATTTGTATAAGGTTGATTATTATAGTGCATGTATGGTTGTTTCAGCGTTGCAATCACATACACACATTTACACGAAGATTCTGATTTATAAAGGTAAATTGCATATAAATGTGCAAATGCCAGATTTTATAAATCTGATTTTTTTTGGTATATGCATTTTTCTTTTTTCACATATCTTCACTTTTACATCTATGAATCCATGAATGTTTTATAAATGAGACCCCGTGTTAGCCAGAAATTCAATGTTTGTGGCTGCATAGTATTTTGAGCAATGTAATACACACTTTATTTTTTAGTTTTCACAACAGAATTAGACCTATATAAGCGCACTTGTTCTGTTATATTTGTACCTTTCTGAAAGTGTTTCTTTGATATTTTAACTTCAGGCTTCACACATTATACACTTCATGTCTACATTTTGTCAATTATTACTAAAACATGAAAAACATTTCTTTTTTAATGATGTGTTTACTGTACATAGATTATTGTAGACAAGGAACACACATGAAATGCATGTGTTTCAAATAACAATATAGTATTTATAAAAGGTGTGATTTTGCTTGACTTCTCACTCTACACAACTCCAAGCAACTGACACACAGATAAATGGACTTGAGCTGAGAAAACTGTGCACCAGTGGGGGATGTGATAGCAGACTGTTTGCTGCTTATCAACACATTTAAAGGACATAATACGCTGACGGAGAGGTGAGAAGCGATTTAAGGTGGGACGGATCTACGAGTTTTTTCGTAGGCTCTGGTAATTCTAGTGTTAATCACCCTTTGCACAGATCAAATAGCAAATCATCAGCAACCTTTCCAAAAATGCTGACATGAAAATCCCCGTACACCCAGCAAAGTGAAAATGTGAGACATTATAAGTAGTAACTCTGAAAATGTATCTGAGTACCACAAGATGTACAGTATCCATAGCAATAATTAACTCGCAAGCTTTAATATATGTCACATCTGATTACACTGGTCCACATATAAAATGTTTCCTGGACCAAAATGGCTGACTTCTCATGGTCTGATGCACGCTAAGGATATGCCGTCACATCATCTGCTGTCTTCCTGCTGCTGGGGAGCTGCACGTTTTGCTTGTCTATTGTCATTGTTTTAAGAGCTGGGAGCACATGATGCTTGTCTGACAGATGCAATCCAACAACTGCTAGGGTTAGATGTCTGTGGACTTGTTTTAAATGATGGCTCACTGCCTGGTCTCGCGTGACTTTCTAAAAACAATACTTATCCCTTTATTTACGGCCCCGGGCATGGTTAAATTCTTTCTTGCAGGATGTATAATGCTGCTTGCGCACAGTTGGGGGGCTGCTGTTGTGCTGACCTTCAATCTTTTTAAAGCCTTTACAGCCGCTGTCCATTTTCCTACTTTGTGTCTCTGCTGCTCGCGTTGTGATCACTTCTCCGTCATCATAAACATACACCGAATTGTGTTTTCTTTGAAATTAAACTTGTCATTGCTTTAACTGTTGGGGGTCCACAGATTCTCATAGTGTATGTTCCATTATTGTGTAAATCTACATTTTGTGCATTGAATGATGTGCACTGAGACACCTGTATCTGTGTGGGCTGCTTCCCTTTACACTTTTTTTTTTGTCCATTCTCTTTCATCTCGCAGTTCTTTTATTTGTCTTTCATGATCTTAACGTGAAGATTACGTATCATCTACTAGTCATTCATTCCACAGGATTTTTTTATAATAGAGAGATATTGCAAAAGCAGCTTGCAAGTCCAACGCACACGTGTGTAAATATTAAACTGTATATTCCAAACCTTCAATTTGAAATACAGCTCTTCCCTCTCTCTTTCTTTATATGTATACATAGAGTATAATTATTGATTTTTAAGGAACTAATTACAATGAATACAGCACAGATACTGTACATATGGCATAAAGTGTTAAATTGTTACTCAAATCAGGTTACATATCTGCTCTTCTACTTATCTAAAGGGCAAAGAACTATAAAAATAATAATAATATGAAGCCATCATATTTCTAAATTTCTGATTCCAAAAAAAAAAAAAACCAAAGGGTTAGAAATCATTCAGCATGCTCAATTACTAAATATCTTCCAAATTCTGAACAATTTCTAAACTGCTCCTCATGAAGTGAATTTAATTTTTTTGAATTTTAAATAAAATAGGACATCATTTTCTTATTATAGTATGATCCTTCCAGTTGAGTAAAGTAAATGGCTTGCTACTAGTGTATTGTAAGTTATCACACAGATTTTTCATTAAGCTGTATTGTCCTATCAGTCGTTATCCCAAAAAGAGGCCTCTTGCAGGATTTGGACATTTTGCGAATCAAAAGGCTATCTTACAAATAACCTAATATTTTATTCTAATTTGGTCTAAGTCATTCACAGTCTGGAAACAAAAGCTCCTGACTGGAATAGTTTGAATTGAGATAGATAGATAGATAGATAGATAGATAGATAGATAGATAGATAGATAGATAGATAGATAGATAGATAGATAGATAGATAGATAGATAGATAGATACTTTATTGATCCTGAGGGAAATTTAAGTACAAGTGGCCAAGTAAGATACAAAGATTTAAGTACACATTATACAAATAACATTAGGGAAGTACACTGGTGTTGTAATCTTATAGTCAGTCCAACACAGGTAAAGTAGATGGTACATTCAATAATGCTAGTCCAATGTGAATTGTGCATCAGGCCCAGAACTCAACCACCCCCTGCCCCGTTTGGGAAGAGTTAAAGAATCTAATGGCTAAAAATGCAAAATGTACAAATTTCACTTGGGTTAGACCATCCTTGGCAGAAATTGATGTAGCAAGGCCTGGCTTCCATTTGTTATCTGTAAACGTTATTGGTAGATCTTTTATCCAATACCACTATCTATCTCTTATTCACTGGTGGACTGTGTAATTTCTACAGTAGGTAGTAAATGTAATGAATGTGGAGTTTAACCTGTTTGATTTTTTTTAGATTGTTTATTGTGTGTTTTCAGCAATTTTTGTGTTTTTTTATGTTTTCTAACCAATATGCTTGTGATGCCATTTTGTGTTGTATTATTATTATTAATGATGCTACCATTTTTAAAAGTTTTCACATGTTGTTCAAATTTGCTATGCCTTTTCCAAGTCAAGTGAAATGAGGGACATGTTTTGTATTGTATCATCCTTTCTTCTATTTAAACATGGTGGCATTTGAGACCTAGTTGTTTATAGAGTGTAGGTATATTTTCAATATACAACTCTTTAAAAGTCACAATATTTAGCATAAGCTATATGTTAAATATTCTGCACTTTATTACAATTGGTGAAAATAAATGATTGTCTTGCTATGGTGCAACAGTAAAATCTCAGCATAAGCTATATGTTAAATATTCTGCACTTTATTACAATTGGTGAAAATAAATGATTGTCTTGCTATGGTGCAACAGTAAAATCTCACATCAAGTATCTCCTGTAGTGTTATCATATTCAGATTGAGTTTCTAACCATTAGATTTCAACTTGGCAGTTTGTAATGGTAACTGATATACAGAGCAGAACATACAGAGAGAAGCTGGTGCAAAATTTCCTTTACATAGCAAAACCAGCTGTTGCAAGTTCACTTCTTTTGGATATCTTAAAAACTCTACAATACCCCACATAGCACAACTTCCTACCAATATGCACATCATAACAGTCCTCAGTATCAATATAAATGTCATGTCCACTTAGTTTTAGACATGTACAGCTGATGTAAATGCTGTATTTTTATATTATTAAAAAACATAAATTACAATGAAGCATAAACAACCTTAATTACAAGGCTGTGCGGTGTTTAAGATAAAGACTTGCTGCAAAACATATACAAGCTCCAAGTATTTTATCACCATTGTCCTACCTAAACACAAATTCAAGCTACACATAGTCCAGTCCCGTTTAACTAGTATTCACACCCTATTGTCTTCACAAGTCATTTCATATTATGTTGCACAGGACTGTTGATCTCAGATGCCATTTTTTTACAACCTGATCTTATGCACTTGTTTTTCCATTTTTCCTTTTTAAACTTCAGTGGGATTTGTAATGTGAAAATGCCTGTCTAAATGACATCTGCTTGGACATAAATGGTTCCCTGTTTAAAGCACTAATAAAGTACTGTCATTTGGTTGACACACTGTGAATGCCAGACCTTAGTGGTGGTGCACTTAAATTCAAATCCTAAAATGCAGAGAAACAACTGTGGGAAAAACAAGATGTCATAACAAAGTCAATGCACAAAATCCAGTGAAGGCATGCCTTAGTCTTAAAAAAACATGATAGAACAAGAGAAACATAACATGTGCTAAGAAAGTCAGCAAAACAAAACTGCAAACCACAGTCATGATAAACTGAATACTGATCTCTTTAAGAATCACTAAATTATTGATTATATTGCTGGAGTGTATTAGAGGCATGAGCCCTTACCTAGTACTAAAAGATACTTGCTGAAAAGATGTGTGACTGGTGTAGCTTTACTTAGTGGCACAGAGAAAAGGAATTACAGTACACTCCCACTCTGAACATATCCTCCACATGCAACTATTCCAAAATTATTAGTGGAACGGGAGTATAAAGTCTCCGAATCAGGCAATAAATAAGAAATTTCAATGGCACTTTCATTGTTAAGATATAATTTTTCAGAAGCATAAGAATTTTACAGCCATTCTATTTTATTATAAGCATTACATTCAGGGTTTGTTTCTGCCTTGCCTCCGATAATGCCAGGATCCAACATTTAAATTCTACATGGATCAGGACTTCATAAAAGTCTGCCTCAAAACATCATTGATAACATACAGTATATTACACAGCTCTCCAATAAGGTAACGATAAGAATAAAAAGTGAACCTGACATATGAGAATAAATTCCAAATGTCGTTTCACTCAGGTAATCTTTCACCAGGTCAGCCTGGCTGGATATTTCGACTTAGCACATAGTTTATATAGCAATGTACTAATCCTCTTGTTATGCACCATTACCAAAAGTTATCATCTTATGAGAAACACGTGTAGAAGTTAGATTAATAAAAATTAGAAATATGTCACATTTTTATTTTCTTAGATAAATAAAGAAATGTAATCTCAGTTCCAACATTCAGTACTTACTGTATGTCACATGATTTATTTGTACTCCATTTACCTATAAAGTATGGCTTATTGTGATAAAAATATAATTAACTTTTTCAGTGCCTTCCTATGGATTCCTGTTTAGAATCTGAGAAAATATTCAGTATGTGATTGTTGTGATGTGAGATTTTGCATATAACTTGATAAATGTTTTGAATGTCTTTATTTGTAATCTAGGCAAAGCAATGTAATTTAGTGTTACTTTGGTGAGAGGTAGTCTCCCCCCAACCCCCCGTTTACAACTAATTTTACGACAGGATTTGGGGGGATGTGTCTTAAACCAGTTTGATGAGTATTTCTCTGCTAAAGTCTTTCAAAACCCCTGCAAGGAAGCCAGGATGTTTAACATATGGCTTGGGGCGTTGCAGGTGTTAAGATGTACTACTTCCTCCATTGGTCTGAGATATAGCTGTCTGGATTGGCTGTAGGGGTTGGAGAGAACATATATAAATGTATGTGCTTAACCTCACATTCTCTCTCTCTAACCAACATATGATGAAGAAGCATCTCTCTTGCTAACCTGTGATGATGAAGACCACACAATGAAGAGCACAGCTCAGCAGACATATTGAACAGACATGTGGCAAAACAATGATGAAGGAAGGAACTTTGAAACCAAAACCACATCTTTGGTTCCTGGATGGAACACTTCTGTGGCTTTTACATGTTCCTCCAGTGTTCATTTTAGCTACCTTTGAAGACTTCAGATTTTTGTTCACATTCTAAAGATAGTATTATTACTATTATTATTATTTGGTAGACAACTTTATTCATGGTGCCTTGCAAAGTGAGGATACATTGCAAATGTTTCCATATTTTTTCAATTGGAACATTTTTTATTGTTAAATAGAATTTTTTAAATAGCTTACTCTTTGTCATCCATTGAGTCAAATTGTGAATTTAACCAGCAACCAAGAGCCCCACGAACACCAGGAAGATTAAAAGGCCCCTCCTTACCTCAACCTGCTCGTCATGCAGAAGCATATGTCAAGTATAGAGACTGAAGTAGAAAAAAGTCCAAAAAACTAGATTGGATTAATTTCATATTACAAAATGTCCTGATAGTGTTGAGATTTCATTGTTCCTTCCATAGACTCCAGGCATTCCCTGCCAGACACAGCAAAGCAGTCCCAAAACATAACCAAGTCTCCTCCATTTTTCACAGTAGGTTTGATGTTTTTTTTCCTTTGAAAGTTTCATTTTTTCATCTGTGGACATAGAGCTGAAGTGACTTGCAAAAAAGGTCCAGTTTTTTCTCATCTGTCCAAAGCATATTCTCCCAGAAGCACTGTGGTATATATCGTTATGTATTTACCAAATTCTAGTCTGGCTTTTTATGTTTTTCATTCAATAGTGGAGTCATTCATGGTCTTCTTCTATTGAGCCCACTGTCATGCAAAAAGCGATGGACGATGCGATCAGATACTGATGGATCTTGACCTTGGAGTTTGGCTTGTATCTCTTTGGAAGTTGTCCTTGGATTTTTGTCTACCATTCTCACTATTCTTTAGCCCATTCTGGGGTTGATTTTCCTCTTGTGACCATGTCCAGTGAGATTGCTTCTAGACTCATGGGCCTTAAACTTCTTAATAATATTTGCGACTGTTGTCACAGGAATATCAAGCTACTTGGAGATGTCTTATAGCCTTTGCATTAAAACATTCTTGACTATAATCTCAGACAACTCCCTCCTTTGCTTTTTCTGGTCCATGTTCAGTGTGGGACACAAAATGATACCAAACAGCAGAGTGACTACTTTTCTCCATTTAAATAGGCTGAATGACTGATTGCATGATTGGAAACATTTGATAATAATTAAAGAAAACAGATAGTTTAAAAAAATCACTCTAATGCAATAATTTATGATCTTTTCTAAATGTGTCCAAGCCATTTAAGAATACTTTTATAGAATAAGGAATACTTTATCTCTTTTCACATTTGCTTTGCTTTTTTCAAGACATATCAAAGCCATGCAGGTATACATGGGACAATTGCTTTTCATTTAATCACTTTTCAGGAGATACAGTATACAACACTTTTACAATTAGATGTAAGGGCACCAAAATCTAAAATCTGTGAGTATACAAAGTATTTGCATATTACTAAAGGAGGACTCAGAGCAACATGTGGATTTTCTTCCTTCTAGCAAATATTGCATCTCATGTTAACTGCCAAGATGTCCATACTAAAGTAGATATGCTCTTCAATGATTAAAAAATTGTTGATGCAAAGCTTTCTGCACAATGGCCAGAAGAAAAAGGTAAATTTTTTGTCTAAAATGGAGCAAGGCCAAAATCCAGGGAGAGCATTAAAATAAAAAACCAATGGGTCCAAGAAATGGAGAGATGCTTTGCCATGGAAATTAAATCTTGATGTAGTTCTTTTTTTTGTGCCCTGTTTTGTGTCCCAGTAAATACTACCTTTCATCAATACACCAATAATCTTGTTGCCTACCAATCACTCAGAATATGGAAACAATGTTGGATGCACTTCATGCCAGAGAAGCTTTTATCTACACAATAATCACCTTTTTCAACATTCTCAGACTTACTGAGTATTTAACCTTTGGCAAATGCTTGGGATTAAGACACTTAGAAAACTGTACATAGATAACGTATTTACATCTTATGAACACTTATGCTTCAAATTTCACCTTCCAGCAACACGATTTTTCACTATTTTCAAATTAGAAATTTTGTTAAAACCACTCAGTTTTCCAAACTTCCTACCCATGTCTATTCCAGAGGCATTATTATCAGTCTTTAAGACTCACACAACATCTCAATAATATATAAAAATATCTCAAAGAATCCTTACTTCAATAATACTAGCGTACGGTGGGAAAAGGACCTTTCGATTAACATCTCAGAAAATAAGTCAGCCACACATAAAATCACTCTGGCTTTACATGTTCCAAGTGCTCAGTAATTCAATTTAAAATCTTTTATTGACCTCACTTATCTTATTCAGGGTAGCATTTTGGCACAATGGTAGCACTGCTACCTCGCAGTAAAATGATCGGGGCTCATGTCCTGGGTCCTCCCTGTATGTTCTCCCTGTGTCTGAATTGATTTCCTCCCACAGTCCAAAATCATATACGTGGGGTGGATTGGCGATACTGTATTGGCTGTAGTGTGCGGTTGGGGTGTATGTGTGTTCACCCTGCAATGGACTGGCACCCTATCCAGGGTTTGTTTCTGCCTTGTAGTTCTGCTGGCTAGGATAAGCTCTAGCTCCCTCTGCTATCCTGTTCAGGACTAAGCAAGTTAGAAAATGACAGACTGACTGACTTATCTTATTCAAAATTGTCCAAAATGTATCCAGGAAAAGATCCCACTTGCGAGCATTCCCATCTAGCTCCATGCATCATTAGGCTACCTGTTTTGGGAATGCACCAAATGATCATAATTTTGACAAAAATATTTAATAACTTATCAGACAGCCTGGGTGTCACAATCGTTCTTAACCCATTAACAGCTTTGTTTGGTGTACTCCCAGATGTATTTAAAGTGGATAAGGACAAACTGATAACAATAGCCAATACCACACCACTAGCTAGCACATAGACATATCTTGCTTATCTGCAAGAATCCCTGCTCACCTTTTATAACTCAGTGGGGAACTGCCGTTCTACAGTATATTATTTGAAATTAGAAAAAATACAATTCTTGCTTAGAGATTCTGTTCAAACTTTTTTTTTTTTAAATGTGGCATGACTTTCTGCTTGGGTTTGAATTCTTGTTTTGTTTTGTAAGGTTTTGTTCCTTCTCTGTTGTTTGTTTGTTTTTTTTAACTCTCCTGGTTTTCCTAAATTGATTTTGAAGTAATTTGTTTTATAAGATCTGCAAATTATATTTGCTTGATTGTATGTTACTTTCTTGAAATAAAATTAATAAAAAAAAAACAACCGACCTTCACAATCAAGAATTGCACAGATAAAAATAAAACTCCTTAAAAATGGTATCTGAATAGCTAAACACCACAAATTTTCATGACAATATCCATAATCTTGGACACTGAGAGTAGCATGCAAATTAAATGTTACATGACCAGTAACATGCATGACAACCATGGATAATATGACTGTGACACCTGCAATAAACAAAGTGTTGACACATTAATTTCGTAAACATGATGAAAAAATATGCACAATGTGGAAATGAACAGATGCACAAAAAAGGGCAAACTAAAAACTTTAAGTGTTAAAAACACAAGCAATGACAGCATAATGTCCTGTTTTCTCATTTATCAGATTAGAGTGGAACAGCTAGGGTGGAAAACCTGCTTTGTTATCATTATGTCACTGGTTTCTAATCTTGTAGATCAGAAAATGATCACAAAAATATATACAGTACATATTAAATTCAAATTAATTACAATCTTTGCAGTAATGCATGACTAGAAAAGGGAAGTATTTTGTACAATACCAATTAAAATAGAATCTGTAGTGACTGTGTGAAACAACAGAGAAAATCATGTATCCGTTTCAACTTGTAAATCTATTACATCAGCACAGTTCTCAAGGGAGGCTAATCTTCACACACACACTAGTGTTACACTGCTGCTATCCTGCCCAGCAACATTTTCAAAACTGGGCGTAATATATTACTCCATCTCTGAAGGCAAAAGTATCCATAAAATAACATTTTAATTGCATAATGGTAAACATTTATGCTTTATGTAAAAAATGTAATAACCACTCCCATCCATCCTTCCATTTACAGAACCCACATAATTTAATTTTAGAATATCAGGAAATAAATACATGGTTTTGAGCAAATCTTCATCCTTGAGAAAAGCATTTCTGCAATCAATTACTATTCATAAAAATAAGACTAATAATAAGCAGGCACTTTGGTAATCTGTCTTAATGTGTGTGTTTTTTTTCTATGAGTATGAGGAGAGCTACTGAATGGGTTTATACGTATATATACTTCTAGTCAAGTGTGAAAACTATGCCACTAAATGGTTAAATTCAATATTAGAATACATTTCTGAGGGAAAGGCACATTTTGCATGTTTAATAACATTCTGACCTACTTATAAGAAACATGGTGCTTTTATCGCTCCTGTCAAAAATGTCTTTAAACCATGCTAATGTCAAGGACATCACTTCTCTTTTATTATTTATCTGGAGTCCATCAGAGTTATTTCACAGCTGCTTAATTTAGGCAGATATACCCTTCCTGCATTGGTATGTCTGATTTGTTAAGAGTAAGGAGAGGAAAGAAAAAAATGCTTAATTTAATTAAAAGAGAAGCAGTTGATCATTCCCTTTTATGAGAATGGTTTGACATGGGGTATGCCTGGGTAATAAGCTCCTGTCATGTTACAATTCCACAGCCATCAAGGGTTTGACTTGGTCCCTAGTCTGCTGTTAACTTTTTTATGCCAGAGGTTTAAAATGGGTCAAGTTTATGCCAATCATATTGATTAGGCCAACACTGAATGGCCTGAAAAGGTCACATCTAATAAAGTGGAAGAGGTTTTTATCAGGCAACCTTTCAGAAAACTGGAGCTTGATTACCGGGGCTATTAACCTCTCTAGTTTGTGTTATCTCCCTAAGGAAATAATATAATATTCCACCCCTAAACGGCATTTAAAAGCTGACAATGCATAAAAATAACTTATGACTGGAATAAAACAAATTTATTGCATTTACCTTCCCTCTGAGCAAGTAAATCAGCTGTTGCTAATGACCATAAAGTTAAAGCACATTTATTTTAAATATACCGTTAAGTGGCCTTCTATTTAAAAGATGACAAACCCTTAAAATACTTGCCATTAATGGATGTGTTAAAATCTATCTTTGCATAGTAAATTTCATATCTTAAAATGTCCTTTGTCTTGCAAGTATTAAGTAGCCATTTATTTGCTGTGTTTTTTTTTTTCATTAATTTTCCATACCCACAGAATACCATATGGGATTGTGGGTGAGCAAATGCCAGGAGCAACAATCTGTCACCAGGCACACACATGCATAAAAGTACACAGGAACTCAAGTAACTTAGCTACTCAAATTGACCTGACAGCCTGTGTTTGGATCCTTAGACAACAAGAAACCCACTTGAGTATGGGGTGAATACATATGTCTCAGAGAAAAGGCACCTCAGGCCAGATTTGATGTCCCAAGTGGTATGAAACTGTGACACTAGCCATCACAGCACTGACTGATAAATTGAAGCCAATGGCCGGTCAGTCAGTGTTAGTTAGTATATTCTGTACTTGGATAAAATACTTGTTCAAGCATAATAAGAAAAGACGATGAAGAAGAACAGAATATAATAACATATAAACCTTTAATAGTGCCAGTCAAGTATAAAGAATAAAGTTTTGCTGCAATTTATTTTCCTTATATCCTGAAAAACAGGGGCTGGTAAGGTGGTTATTGTTGTTTCTATCTAAACTGTCCTTTGAAAGATCTCTTTCTGTTCTTCTGCCATTACATGTTAGAAGCACAGCATTAGTATATTTATAGATGTTCAAGAACCACAGATATTGCACTACTATATATGCATACCATTTTATAATTAATAAAAAACATGTTCAGAAAATGGCCAATGGATACATCTGTTATGACTTTCAAGGCTGCAAGGGGGTACAGCCTCCAACCAAAAACACAATAGCAAATGAAAAGCCATACGGCCAGTTTTAGAACAAACTCAAACTGAACGACAGCTCAAATCGTGCAGTACTGATGACTATGTGAATTGGTCATCAGACATTTACACGGACAGTGAAACAGACACCCTGTTCATTACATTACAAACTGCCAAGAGTCAGTGATGTTTGCAATTGATTTTGGCTTCATATTATTGCTTACAATCCTGCACTTCCTTTTTGCCCTTTTACGGGTAACCCTGATCTAAAGACGTCTATTGATCATGATTACCTGGGCTATTTACAATTCGCAGATGATAGTTTTGGTGAGAAAATAGTTGTTGAAATGAACTGCTATGACAAGTAGTGTCAGAAAAGCTACAATAAACCAATTTTCTTGTTGCAGACAGTTGCTGGCGCTAAATGCTATTTTTCAGTCTCCTGATACTGCAGGGCATAGTTGGTAAATCAGTCCAGAGATGGTACTGGTTCACAAACTTGTTGTTGCAGGCCCCCATTTTTGACAAAGTTATGAGTGAGTGTCATTTTTCTTCATTATGAAATTATATCTCTAATAACAATGAATATGATGAAGCCAATCAGCTAGCACCAAAACGTTTTTTTTAAATCTTTTTATTTATGTTAATTAGAAACAGATAATATTCCATATAGTCAAGTCAAATTTACAAATCTAAGCAAAATTCAAACCCCACCCAAGAGAAAGTGAGAGGAGCCAGCAACCGAAGCTACTCTACAAAAGAAGCAAGAAGGGCATCCTTTTCCCCAAAATGGAAGCTTATTCTAAAACTTTATTGATTAGATCCTGCCATATTAAATCCTTCTGCCTACATATTTGGAGAGTATCTTAACATTGTTATTCAGAAAAGAGATTGGTCTGTAGGATGCACATTATAGTGGGTCCTTGTTATTCTTAGGAAAGGTGGTAATTAATGCTTGGCGAAAAATTTGAGGTAGAATTTTTTGTCTTTAGCTTCTATAAATGTTGCTAATAATAGTGGAGCTAATTTATTTGTGAATTTTTTACAAAAAAATCACTGGGTAGTCATCATGGCTGCTTTCCCACTTTAAAGTGAGTTTATAGCATCTAGTAATTTTGAATGTGTCAGAGGTTTATCCAGTTCCACAGCACTGAGTATCTAGCTTTGGTATCTCTAATGAATCAAGAAACTCATTAAATTGTGTCTTATCTTATTTAAAGTGTAGAATATAAGGACTTATAGTACTCTCTAAACATGTAAGTTATATTGTTATGGTCAATAATTTTATTTCCGTCTGTGTTGCTAATTACTGTTATTGCATTACAGAGTTCCTGCTTATGGATTTTTATATTAATCGAAATTATTTTAGTATCAGATAAATTGGCCATTACCATGAAATATTGCCCCTTTAGAAATAAGATATTGCATCTGACACTACAAATGGGATAGTTCTGTTTATTCTTCTTCTTCTTCTTCTTCTTTCGGCTGCTCCCATTAGGGGTTGCCATAGCAGATCATCTACGTTGTCCGCATTTTACGATTCCCAAACCCCTGGTTTTCTTTGTATAGCTAGAGTGAAAAATTTGGCCAGACCATTCTCTTTGCAATCGAAAGCCTACAAAGTTCATTATTTGGTCATGGAAATATTTCTTTGGCTGACATTTTGTATTCTTAGGTTAAGGTAGTACATATGACAGCTTTGACATAGATTTCATATTATTGCCAAATGATACAGCTATGGAGCATAGCATTGTTATGTTGTCACTAATGGTTGTTGGGGTGTAAGGGATAAAACAGAAATAGCATTGCTCTCTCTCTCTCCTCCAATGTGCCTCTGCAAGTGAGGTAAGCCACATGTCATGAAGTCCCGGTCCCCTGACATGCCAAGAGAAGCAGCACATCTAGAGCAAAATTACCTCCCCACCAGCAGTGGTGTGAAGAAGGTTAAAACTGAGATATCTTGTGAAGATACAGTCCAAATGCAATAGACTAATGATATAATCATAAACAGTCCAAATATAATAGACCATGGGTGAGATGTTAAAGGAAAAAAATTATGTAGAATTCCAAGTCCAAATAAAAAACTGTAAATAACACTGTAAAAGGCTGGTTACTTAAATAAAGTTTAACAAAAACACAATAGTTTGTTACTTTGTGGTAACCAAAGTGTATATATAATTAACAAAAGAAATTTCAATATAATACCATCCATCCATTTTCCAACCCGCTGAATCCATAATACATGAAGCTTAAACAAAAACTGTTTACTTTTTGGTAACCAATTAGGCAAGCTGTAGCCATAAGTGGCCCAAATTTGCATATAATTAATAAAAGAAATATCAATATAATAATTGCAGCTAGGGGAAAGGAGTGGCCAAAAAACTTTGGAATGTCTATCAGACAATCATAAAAAAATATTCAGAATATGTATGTTCCTGATAATAAGTATTGATGAAAGTTTCATTGGTTAAAAGGGAAAGTTATCACGGATTCAGTAAATCACATCCAAACAGTTACAATTTATGAAGTTATACATGATGAATGAAGCAAGCTCTGGGTACATATGGAAAAATACTGAAAAATCATTCGACATAGGCTCAAACAGTGCCTATGTGCTTTGGTTACTGTGTCAAAACATATCACACAAAGCACATATGATAAATTTGCATCAGTATAGCAGTGGTCACTAGACATATTACATTGACATTTTGATATTTACATTTTCCAGTTGCACATAAAAACATTTATTGTTATTGAAAAAATGGAATGCTTTTGGATCATTTTTCCAGGAGTAAACATAACCCTAAGGAGGTTAAAGAGATTAAATCAAGGTCACTATTAAGAAATTACATTACTACAGTTAGCTCCTGACAGTATTATTATTACTACACTAAGTAGTGTAATTTATATGGCACTGCGATATACTGGGTAACACTGCCACATCCCAGATCTGGCATTCTAGATCTGAAACTTATACCTGGACATCTGTGTTGAGTTTGCACTTTCATAACTGCATTTCCAAAGGCATGTTGGTTATGAGAACTGTGCTTCTAGGAGAGGCTCCAACCCCATGCAACTGAACTGGATTAAGGAGGTTTCAGAATGTTGTTGCACTTTGCTATTTATATACTATAAACTGTGGAAAAAATTACATTTTGATAGTGCGAAGCATTTAACTATTTCAAAAGTGTTAATTTTACATGTTTCAGTGTGCACTGATATGTATACTGGAAAAATATGATATTTTTCATATACAGTGTTGATTTAACAGTAATCGATTTGGTGTGTTGACGGCTTCTAGCTTTGTCATATACATAAACATCAAGCTGTTTGTCTGTAATACTGCAGTTGTTTTGAATTCCTCTGCACAGAATTTCTTTGACATTTCATCTTGTAATGTTAAAATTTAAGTATCTTTACTTAACTCTGTTTTTAGGAATGTTTATAATTTTATTAAATTAGTTTCTTAGATTCTTCTTTCTCTGTAGAAAAGAGAAGATTACTTTGTTTTGTTAATACGATGTTAATTTACTTAATCACTTTAGGCATAATAGATAATTGGGTTTAATAAATGTACTTTAAATATTTAAACCAATTTGTTCAAGTTGTGTAGACAGCATGGTCTTTTTCTTCCCCATATAGTGGAAAATCATAACAAAAACTCCCTGAGTTAGCATATCATAGCACATTGCACAGTGGTTTTGGAAACCTGTGTGCATATGATAAAGTTAAACTAAAACATATAATCAAAGCAGCAAGTGGAGTCATTGGGGTTGACCAAACATCTGGAGCACAGATTTCTGCAGAAATTGTCCTAAAAGAACTTTAATCAAACCCATAATGATCTGGCTCATCCCCTGCACTATAAATTCTTATTTAGTGTTTTAACAGGCAATAGAAACCATCCATCCAGAATAATAAACCTCACCAATTACTGTAAAAGAATAGCCTAGCAATAACTGAAATAGACTCCACGCATATTGTAAATACTGTAATTTTCTTTTACTTTACTTTAAATCTTCTCTAGTTGTTTTCTGATATTTTGGATATACAATCTTGGATAATTTATAATTCCATGTCTATTACAGTCTTATAAACTGGTTTTGTTTTTTTTTTTCTTCAGATTTTTCTGAGCCCATTTTATAAAATGTTTACATCCTACTATGGATTCTTTGACGCATAGAACACATTTATTTCTATGCAGGAATGTTTTCAAATACTCGTTTGACATCTTTTCTGATGCCATTTTCCTAATGATACCAATATTTTATGAGATGGTTCATATACTATTGGTGTGAAATTCAACTGGAAGTTCAGGGTGCTGAACTTTATACTGTCACGTCACACCTTGGTATCCAAGTTTGCAGATAAAAACAAAACCTTTGAATGAGTGTGTAATTAACATTTCTATTGTGGATTCACAGTTAAAGGCTTGGAATGCAACTATGATTAAAGGTTGCTGTTTCTGGCTTGATGAAAGATAGGACAATTCTTTGATTACTTAATCAGAGTGAGTTTAGCTGATCTTATTCATGAAATTATTTATGCTTTATTCTTTCTTAAAGCACAACAATTACAATAGTACACATTTCATGTTTCTTAAACCTAGAAGTGTAAAACAGCATAAAAACTAGGAAAGCACTAATTGAATAAACAGAGAAAGAAAAAGTTAAAATAAGTCAAGCTTTGGACCATTATCTGACCAGCACAGTTCTAAGAGGTAATCTTTATCCAAAGGTTAAAAGTCTGATTTGCCAAAATCTATTTTTCTAACACACCATAAGCTGTTTAGTTTAGAGAGTTTTAAAGCACTGTTGTGGAAATGAGTAAAACCTGGGGGTGTTACCGTCAACTAAGCATGTTAATAAATTAAAAGTGGTTGCCTGTGGCAATGTATGAAGAATGAAAATCAAATATGATTGAGTGTTGTGTCAAGAGGCCATAATGAGCATCAGAACTGCATTTACAATTTCAAGAAAGGGATGTCTGAGTTTACCTTAGCCCACTATTGCAGAGATTAGAGGAGATGGATCCTGAAATATAAGTACCTCTTTGAATGAATTCAGTGATTGTTCAATTTCTCTAATTAAGGAATTTTTTGCTGTATGGTGTTCAATAATTCATTAAACAGGTCAGTGCTCCATTGAGCAGTTTGACTGAGAAAAGTGTCTCATACTTAGACTTCTTCTTTTGGCTGCTCTCATTTGGGGTTGCCACAGCGGATCATCTTCCTGTCCACTGCCTCTTGTTCTGTTACACCCATCACCTGCATGTCCTCTCTCACCACATCCATAAACCTTCTCTTAGGCCTTCCATTTTCCCTCTTGCCTGGCAGCTCTATCCTTAGCATCCTTTTCCAAATATACCCAGCATCTCTAAACACCTTTTGGTATGCCTTCAGGGGAAATACACACTTCTGAATAAACCTTCTGACAAAAAAATGCACAGAGGCCTTATTTGTATGTGGTCACTTGATGTCCGCAGCAAAGTCAGCATAAGTGAAATTTTGGAGAATGCTCTGGAACAATACAGATGTATTGTGAATCACGTGAGGTTAGTCACTAACTGATATAAAAAAATCATGGACTAAACAAAAATCATTACTAAAGAAATTAGGGATTAATAAAAAGGTTACAAAGCCAAGCTCAAGTCAAAAGTATATAGTGTAGATCATTAAAATGAACACTGATGCACTTCCGTCTGTTGAATGCAAGCAGAGATGTAAAACACATCCTTCTGAATACAATAGTTAAATTTGATCATATGAGAAAACTCCTTTTGGTTCTTAAAACTATATCTAACCACTTTACCTTCAGTCTCTAAACAACCAATAACAAAGATGCCATACTTTACAAAGCTTTACAGGTAGGTGGTCTTAAGTGAGATCAAAACAGGCACGCAAAGAATGATTTAGCAAGATCCTGGAAACATTTCTTAGGGATTTTAAGTATGTATAGTAATCCAGAAGGTCCATACTGAATGAGAAAGATATAGCAGAGTGGTGATGATATAGCATTGTATCAACAATTGTCGAAAGCACATCCTAAGGAATAAAGAGCTTGCTCTGCCCTTTCTTACAGAGTTCTTCTGTGTTCTAAGACCAGTCCAACTAGTCATTAATGTAGACCTCCAAGTACTTGTAGGAATGGACCACCTCAATATCCACTCTTTGAATAGTGACTGGACATTGACTCTCTCTGGTGTAGCAAAAGTAAATAATCATTTCCTTGGTTTTGCTAATGTTAAGATGCAGACAACTATCTTTGCACCAATAAACAAAGCTGTCCACCTAATTCCTATACTCTGTCTCATCCATTTTATCAATACACTACATGCTTTTTCAAACAAAAATTAAATCTCTTAACCATGTCCATATGCAGTATAAATTGAACTTCAGCCACATGATTGACCATTTGTAGGAGCATGTAATTTACGTTATTAGGGCAGGTTTGCCTAATAAACTGTGTAGCATAATATTAATAGTGCATTGCATATTTTGTTTTGCCTTATTAATACTCCCAACAGATGCAAAACTAAACTCTCATAGTTGTCGATGTGACACAATGCAGCTTTAGTGTCTGACAGTCCTGCACACACAATATTTAACCATATTTGTTTACATAATATATATATTGTCACAGATGAGCGGGCACACTGCCCGGTCGGGATGCCTGGATAGTCCCCGACGTGGACAATGTTACTCCTCGGCCACGAGAGGGCAGCCGCCCGGGCATATTTGGGGGCCACAAGGAGGGAGCTGGGACGCTCATGAGAGGACATGGCCACCGCCAGGGGGCGCCCGGATAGTAAGGGAATCCTGGAGTGCAGCACTTCCGCCACACCAGGAAGTGCTGCCGGAAATAATTCCAAGAAGACCCGGAGTGCTTCCAGGTGCTTTCCTGACACTTCCGCCACACCAGGAGGTGACGTCAGGGAGCGTACCTGGGGCTCATCCGGGTCATAATAAAAGGGGCAGCCTCCTTCCAGTAGACGAGCCAGAGTTGGGAGGAAGGAGACGAAGCTTATGAGGAGGAGGAAGGAGGTCAAGAGAGAGAAAGAAAGAGAAAGAAGAAGAAGAAGACGACAGTGGAGAGAGTGGTGTGAGGACATTGTGGTGTAGAAACAGTTAGAAAGTAAAAAAGTGTGTTTTGAACATCCTGGTGTCAGTCTGTCTGTGTCTGGGGGTACGTTTTCCACTATATATATATATATATATATATATATATATATATATATATATATATATATATATATATATATATATATATATATATATATATATATACTGTATGCTTGGTTGGGGGTAAGCAAACTTTCACACATTTTTACACCCATTGTTAGCTTCACAAATTTCACCATTTGTCTTGAATAGCATTCAGATATGAAATACATAAGCTCTTATGTGTCTGTACCAATAATAAATCAGTGTCCGCATTGTTGTTATATCCACAGGGCTACAACCCATCTCTATATAAATATTTTAATATATCACTTTAAATCATACTTTTTTCTCACCCAAATTACTAATAGTAAGTACATAGGGTGTTAAGTTAGACAAGACAGTCAGATATACTTTTAAAAAGTTAACTAAATACTGTACTCTTGTGCTGAATGGCCACAGTGGCTACAGGTTTACATTCTAACCATTTTTTTAATTAGTGACCATTCTTTTACTGCTAATCAATCTCATTTAAATATTTTTCTATTTATGACACAGACACTTTAAATTGGGGTGAGTGGTGTTGGTCCTGGAGAGCCACAATGGCTGCAGGTTCTTGGTCTAAGCCAATTGTTTCAGGAGAAGTCGTTTATTTTTGATGAAGAACTTATTGCTTAAGTTAAATTTTTTTGTTTCATTTTAGTTGTCTCGCTTGTTAAAATTTTCATCCCTTAATTGCTTATTTTAGTCTTAAACAGCTGCATTCACTGTTTTAATTGTTCCTTATTAGCAATAAGATGAAAATGACAAAGGACCAACAGTTCTCCATCTACCTTGTTTCTGTTTACAATTGTGTGTATTCATCATTAACTATCTGGTTTAATAAAATGACACTGAAGAAAAAGTGAAGAATTGAAAATTACTCATTCATTTTAGGCTTCAAATGGTTTGGATTATATCATTAGAAAAAAAAATCGAAGATTTAAGAATGACCTGACATTGCACAGTTAAAACACTAACAAGCTATGATATTAAATAAGATCAAAAGGATTATTTTCCAATTAAGCAAATGGCTTGGAACAAAACAATGCAGCTACTATGGCCCTCCAAGACTGGTGTTGATCACCCTTGCTGTACTATATATTATAAGCTCAGTGCAGTAAACTCTGTTTAAATATATATATATATATTATATATATATATACATATATATGTATACATATATACACAGTATATCCATTGTGGCAGTAGGGGGCGCTAGTGCTCACTTGAACCCTCAGGTACAACTCCAGACACCAGGTAAAAGTCCAAGACTTTTTATTTTCTTTCACAGTGCACCAAGCACCTTCCACACTACTCATTAACTATTAAATCACTATTAAACACCAATAACAAAACACTAATCACGCCTCCTCGCCCAGACACTTTACTCCTCTCCCACCCAGCACAGCTCAGTGTCTGCACTGAGGCACCGTCCTTTTATAGTCCCTGACCCGGAGGTGTTCTTGTCCCAGCAGTCCACAGTTCCTTATTCCTTCCGGGTCAGGGCAATCAGTCTTTTACTTCACCCCGGGAGCACGCCATTCCTTCCCGTCACGTGACCGTGACGTACTTCCGGGTCATAAGGCACAACAGAGCCCACAAGTCCCCCCACAGCGACTCCTGGTGGTCCCCAAGGTATCCAGCAGGGCTGTTCATAAACACTACAGAGTCCATAAGGCCCTGCTGGACCTCGGGGCACGATCCTGCTGTTGGGAGAGCTACTCCTGGCGGCCTGGTGGTGAGGACCGGCATGGGAAGCCGGCAGTCCTCCACACCATCTATTCACTTTCTCATCAGCATTGTAACACTGGGCAGGAACTACCCCTAAAAAGGGCCATTAGTCCAGTATGGGAAACATACACCTACATAGCCACTCTCAGTCATTCTACTGCCAATGTCTTTGGGATACAGAAGGAAAACCAGACTTGGTGAAAACTGGACAAAACGTACTGTACAGGCTGGCTATTACCAGGACTGGATTTAAACTGAGCTGTCATTCAGAAGTACTAACCACTGAGCCACAGAGTGATCCTACAAAGATTTAAATTTAAAAATGAAGTGACATAAATAAAATAAGCAATTAGAAGAGAAGTAAAGATCCAGTACAGGTCTCCTGCCTTCTGAATTGAGCATGCTTAGACGATGGATGGATGGTTTTGTATATAAAGTATAAAGTTCTATTATATCTCAAAAAAGCAAAAAATAAATAAATAAAAATTATTTTACATAGTGCTTTTTCTGTGTGCGAAACCTTCCCAAGTGCTGAATTACAGACCATACACACATCTTTTTTAAACCTGATTAATCCAATATGCCATTGTAGAGCTATATCACATTATAATTGCAAAATAATTTATAATATACTCAGAGTAAGTGCACTTTATAAGAATAATATGAATTTATTATAATTGTTGCCATATTTGTACAGCTGTTGGAGAAGCAGAATGGGTAATAGGCTAGAGTTACAATCCCTATGGAGTCAAGGATCAGCCCAGCAACTCTGTGATTTAAAGTCCAAATCCTTTGCCACCAAACCACATCAAACAATACAGTCACAGAAGACCAAAAGTGCAAAAGCACTTCCCATTCACATAATGACATTTTCTTATTAACCTTGAATCTTGCTTCTGCTGGATTTTAAACTGTCATTTACTCCAAAAGTCATAGAGTCACAATAATGAACCTTAACCACACAAAATGTGTTTTATGTTATTCAGGAGTAAAACCGTGAGAAGACGGAGGCAGAGATCACCTTAATGGAAAACACTGTTGGCTTCAAACTAAAACTGCTATCACCTAATCTAATCTAACAGTTACAACTTTAATACTAAGCTTTGGCTGCAGTGGAAAGTATTCCTTACAACACCTAAACATTCAGTTTAGGGGAAAGATTGTGCAAAAAATAATCACAGGCAACATTACTATAGCTTTGCCCTTTAGCACTAATTTGTATTGCTATACTATTTGATGATTATATGATTTTACTTGAAAATTCTGTTTAGTATTAGCTACTTTTTCCTGCTGTAGTTTTAGTTTAGCTTTTATTTCACAAAGTCATTTCTATTTTATTTTTATATATAGTATATTAGTTTCAGTTTTAGTTTTAGTAATTATGGTGTGGTTAGAGATATCATGGAATTTAGTCCTGTGTTGCAATCAGACAGAATTGTAGACTTGATGGGTTTGGTTATATTATTTGTTTAATGTTAATATAAGCCTATTGGTACATCCCATTAAACACAAGCCAAAACAAATATGAACAATTTTATGATGCGTATATTTTTTGATCATTTGTGCTGAACAAACTGCACTTTTTTAAGCAAATTATCAAATCAAATGTAACTGGAATTAAGCAAACAAAAAACAACTGAAGCAGTCTAATACAGCAAAAATATAAATAATTGGGTTTTTATTTCTACATTACACAATTCATTACATAATGGTAAAGAAAACTGAAAATATTTCTTGAAATTTATTATTTTTCTTCAGCTGCTATTTTTGGTAGCTGTAATAATTTTGTATAGTTTTAGTTTTTAATCTCATTTTTTTTAAATTATTTTATTTCAGTTTATGATAATGTTTTTAACAGTTTTCTTCTTCCTTTTAGTTTTCGTTTCATAGCCAAGATTCAGCCAGCTCTCTGGCACTTTTTGTGCTGGCCTTAAATCTTACTTGTACATTGTCCCAGTTAAATGTGTGTCTGGTTGAATTTGTGTGTGTATATATCAGTGATCATGAATCCTTTCTTTTGATGGCGTTTTGATGCTCCTGTATACGTGTTGCAATTCTTTTTGACATTTGTCCTATGTATACAGCTGGGCAAGAACTGCATGGAATGCTATAAACTGTGTTTCGTGTCTCTGCTGCCGATTTCTTGTTTTTGACATTAAAAAGGACAGTGCGCAGATTGTTCATAGGTTTGTGTGATATTCTGATGCCTGATTTGGGCCCCACCTCATTATCCCCCTCCCCCACCTAATTTTGCTATATATTGCCTTTGATTCATGTATGTCTAATCAATTAACCTCTGATGACTACTAATAATACTCTGAAACTACTTTAAGATACGTGATTCATTCTCTCTCTTTGTGGATCTCCATCTACAAATATATAGACAAACCTAATGTACAGTATATAATTATATACATATATAAAAAACTACATTTTAACAACATATATTTTTTCTGTGTCATTACATATGATACAATTATTAGCCTACTTAGTTTTACTGTTAGGGAACTCATGTGTTAGACACAACAGATTTTTTTAAATATTATATGTGTACTTCAAAGCAATTTCCCTAAATTATGCTATCTGAATATTCAACTTGTATACATATTTTATGAATAATACCAGAAAAAAGGAAAAAGCACTGAAATTGTTGCTCTCATTTGAATGTAATATTCAATATTACTATTAATAGTAAAACATTGGCATATTTAGGACGAATTTTATAGAATGCCCCTGTAAATATAACATAGAATACGTTCAGGGTGAAGTAGAGATATGAAATAAAATAAATAAATATGAGAAAACAACCTCCTAGTGTAACTATCTAAAACAATATAAACAATGTTCTATAGTTTAATGCAGTAACACATTTAATAAACTTGTGCCCAAGAAAGCGTGTAAAATCAGCGCTGGCCTTAGCCCCAGTAAAACTGCTGGCTAACATTTTAATTTAATGTCACAACCCAGGGGCTTTTCTTCTTAATTTAGGCAAGAAAAGTCTAATTTCCATTACATCAGCTCCCTGTAGAAGCCAGGTTTACAATGCCTCAATGCACTGCCCTGTGCCTTATCCTCTTAATCTCTTATTCCAATGCTCTTTCTGCATAATTATCGAAATGCACTCCAGTTAACATTCATTAATCTTTTACATTAAATCAGAGCCAATAGATCTTTGTTGTGAAAGTTCAATTACATTGATGAAATATGACTTAGGCTATATGTTCATGTCACTGTAACAAAGTCATTAATCTTTTAAACAAACTTAAGTAACTAAAAAAGGAGTAAAATAGCAATGTGTGTGATTTTTTGTGCAGATTTTCTTATTTTCATTTTTTCTTGAGTTTTACGAGGTTCTTTGTCAGTTGACCAAGTATTCATCCATTAATTTTCTAAATCTGCTTTTTCCATACCACAATCACTGGTATCAGAAAGAAAGCAGGTAAAAAACACTGAATGGCAAGAGTTAACATTAAGTCAGATATAAGTCATCAAAAATGCATATTTTGAATGCACTCTTAAAAATACTAGTGTAAAGTAAAATAATAAAGTGTAATGGCACTTTATGATTTTTTACTGGGCTGTGTGATTTCTCATAGAACTATTGTTTGACAAAGCACGATTTCATTCTGGGAAGGGTCCTTTACAATGAAGTTGGTTCTTTGTTGTTGTCTTCTAATCATGGTTATTTAAGGAGTCTGTTACTTATCTAAATAAAAGAAGGTTCTTTCTGGAACCTTTATGTGGATGGGTCTTTTGGGAACCAAAAATGGTTCACATAGGGCATCACTCTGAAGAACCACTCTAGCACTTTTATTTTTAAGAGTGTAGGAGGAAACTACGGTACCAGAATAAAGCACTAGAACAGTGATCAAGCCTTGAATCAAGCACATTTCCCCATACTTGTGAAGAAGCCACAACATTCAGATGACAACTGCTTCTACCCATTTACAGAACCTGCACAATATCATTTGTAGGGATTGCAGAGGGTGAAGCCTTTCACTGGGGTGCCAGTCTCTGTCAAAACACACTCGCGTACACAAACAATCAGATAATTCACAGACACTAATTAACCTAATATGTGAGAATTAAGAATAAGGTAGGATAACAAAATAACTAGAGATAATCCATGGGGACATGGAAGGATTGCAAAACCCAGGATATGAACTAAGTTCTTGTTTTTGCAGTGTAGAAGGAAAACCGTGGTTATCAGAAAAAAATTCACACAGAGGTGGGGATAATCTGCAGACTCTATATGGACAAGGACCAGGCCTAGAGTTTGACCTAACTCTCTTAGAGGTACCACCCACTAGTGTGGCACTAATGTGAATTTATCATAGAAGTCACTAAGAGGGATATACCCAGTGTCTGTCATGCTTGGATAGAGTTTACATTGTGCCCAAGGAAAAAAGTTAATTATAAACCAAACTGAAACACTGCAACACTATTTTTCATTGTTATAGATTTTTTCGAACAGTGACAGATTACGGTGTTTTTTATGTTACTGCTGTTAACACAACTTGGTACTGTATACTTTTAACAAGATTAACTCCATGAATTTAATTAAGTGGATTTAAGAAAGTTATGTTAAGATTTTTCATTAACTTTCTTAAAATCACAGTTTCTGCATGCAATGAGATGAAGACAGAGTTTTGTTCAATTACGGTATGAATTAACTCTGCGGATTTCTCTAAAGACTGAACTGTACACATTGCAACAGAACCCCATATATATGATGTACTCTTTTCATTCCATCCGTACATTCCTTAAAAGTAATACTGAAATACATAAGTTAATGAGGACTGATCCTATCCTGGCAGCACTGGACACAAGTAACCAACCCTGGATTGGACTACAATTCAATACAAAAAATTCCATTTTGGAGTGTTACTAAGGTAAGGTTAGTGAAAATTAATTTTCCAGTGATTCCAGCTTAATCTCTTTATCATCACAGATTTTGTTACAGGTAATTGAAAGACTGACAATCAAAACTACATTATCTACAGTATATAACATTAATTCAAATGTATTCAAGACTAATATCCACACAGAACACATTACATTGAATTCAGTTAGTCTGATAATGCAAATTTGTCATATTAATCAATGGCCTACCTAGCCAAGAGAACAATATAATAGAATCTGGGGAGTTAACCTGCTTGGACTATTTGCTCCCCCAATACACTAGATGGCAGCAACTCTCGGTTAGGATTCCCATGGGGCAGTCCTGTTGGGTTCTGTGGGGGCCACCAGGTGGAGCTGCCAGGATTAGTAATTACTACTTTCAAGGACTTCTATTTGACCAGAAAGTACATCCAGAGGGCTATGCATTTGCACTAGAAGAGCTCCCAGGTCAGAGATAATAGACGGCACTTGAGCCACTATTACAAAGAAGCCTTCGTAAGGTATTATAATTGTAGTAAACCTTGAATTTGCACCTGGTACTTGTGTCTGTAAAGTTGTGTCTAGGGTTTTGGGTGCTACAGTGCCCTCTAATGGCCATAATATATATATTTGTAACTAGAGATCTACAAAGAAGAAAATGAGTCACATATTTTAAAATACTTTTTTATTCCTAAACTTTCAAGTGCCATCATCAGAGGAAAATGATTAGACATACAGGAATTAAAGACAGTATATAGCTAGTGAAGAGTGAGAATGGAGGGGGAGGTTGTAAGGGGTTTAGGGATGAATTAGTAAGGTGGGTTTCGGAAGGTGTTGGTCATAAAGTCTTTTTTATTATTATTATTATTATGATTATTATTATTATTAATATTATTATTATTATCATTTTTTAGATGTTCTTCTTTTTAAGCCTGCATATGCTTGCTTCAAGTGCAAGTGTCTGTTAATGGTGTTTTCATTAGAGAGCCACAATTCAGCCAGCTCTCTGGCACTCTTAGTGTTGGCCCTGAATTTTACTTTCACAGTGTCCCAGTTAAACTTGTGTCCACTGGAAATTATATGTGTCCAAATATGTTGCAAGTCTTTTAGATGTTTGTCCCATGTATACTGTTGTATTGCAAGGAATGCTATAAACTGCATTTCTTGTTTCCATGGTTGACATTTTGCTTTTAGCATTGAAAAGGACAGTCCATAAAGTGTTTGCCGGTTTGAACACTATCTTGATCTGGACGGGACATGTGCTGTACTTTCTGATACACCACAATGATAAGGGAGGGTGTGGTACATGTAGTGGGGACTGAGTTGGAGTCAGCTGTTTGCTGAGGTTTGCGACGTCTCCTATATAGGCATTGTTTAATAAATGTCTTGGGGTAGCCATTTGATGTGAATATCAATGGCCCCCCTGCTCAAGAAGGCACAGGCCCAAACAGGCCCATCTTAAGTTTACCAGTGAACATCTAGGGCATGTACATGTGCCTTCTTGAGCAGGGGGGCATTGCGGGCACACCAGAGCATATGACGTGTTACTAGAATATATGGTGGTAGCTCCTTTGATTCACGATTCCAGCCATTCTTTACAGGTCACCAACTACAGATCCAACAAAACACCCCTACACCATACAGTAACACTCTATGCTGAACTGTTACTTTTATTCACTGTGAAATCATCCTCTCACTAGCTCAACAATGTAGGCATTTTGTGCAGAAAACCAATAATCTTAAACTTGCAATGTTCTGTTTTTTAGGCAAAGCAAAACCTCTTTACCCAGCTTTGTTACCTTAGTATATGTCTCTCAGCTACTACACAACCCATTAATCCTAATACATAAAGTGTTATCTGGAGCATTGAAGTGGACACTTTTTTATAACGAGTTTCATTCAATTGTGCCATGATGTATGATGGAGTCAGCCTTCTGGTATACAAGCTAGAGACCCTTATGTTCTTGCTGTGTGATTCATTTGTTGATCTAGGTCTGCCAGATAATTTTAATTCAGAGTCCTACTTATTATTTAGCATAATGCACACAGGTGGACTGACCCAGCTACCGGGATGGAAGGTCCAGCTAGAAGGATGCTAAGCTGAAGGTTGCAACCAGATGGATGGGTGTCCCAGACAAGAAGGGTGTGAGATAGTGGAAGACAGTGGAAGAACAAAGGGACACTGCTCATTAGGGGTAAAACGGTTCCCCAGTGGACTAGGTGGGTGTGCTCCTCTGGCAAACCCCCAGTTTGGTCTTCCACAGAGGTTCATGGAAGCTGTACTCTGGGAGGAAAGCCGTTTTGAAAGTCCCAGAGGCACCAAGGTGGGGGGCTGCTGGGGAAGATCTTCTGCAATTTATGACTGCTCCTCCTGATCCAGAAGATATTTCAATGTGCTGTACTGTAGCACCAGAAGTACTCCTGGGTCTGGCATAAAAGGAGCAGGCACTGAGAGACTGCTTTGGAACTACAGACTGGGATATCCTGCAGGGGTCACATAGTGAGAGAACATTGAGGAGGTTATTAACTGTACTACTGACTACATCAACTTCTGTATGGACATTGTAGTTCCATTAACAACAGTACGCTTCTATGCTAACAATAAGCCATGGATTACAAGTGATATCAAGGGCTTTTTGAAGAAGAAGAAAAGGGCTTTTAAATTCGGTGATCAGCATGAGCTCAAGCGCATGCAAAAGGAACTCCGAGTCCAGCTCAAGGCGGCGAAAGAGCAGCACAGGAGAAAACTGGAGCAAATGTTGCAGAATAACAGCATGAAGGAAGCGTGGGATGGGATAAGGATCATCACTGGCTGTAGCTCGTAGCAGGGTGTCTCCATCGATAGAGACAGGGAGAAAGCCTAATGAACAACTTCTTTAACAGGTTTGACCACCCTAACCCACTCTCACCTCAGAGTACTGCATCCTCCACCCATCCTTCTACTGATACCAGCATAGGAGAGAGTTTCCCCCACCCACAATTACAGCAGCCCAGGTAAGGAGAGAGCTGAGGAGACTTCATGCCAGCAAAGGAGTAGGTCCAGATGGAGTATCACCACGACTGTTGAAGGCCTGTGTGTTGAGCTGGGGAGTCCTCTACAGTGCATCTTCAACCTGAGCCTGGAACAGGGGAGAGTCCCGAGGCTTTGGAAAACATCTTACATTACCCCAGTCCCAAAGGTATCACGTCCTGATGAGCTGAATGACTTCCGGCCTTTCGCTCTGACATCACATGTGATGAAGACCATGGAGCGGCTGCTGTTTCACCACCTGAGGCCAGAGGTCCACCACACCCTCGACCCTCTGCAGTTCACATACCAGGAGAAGTTGGGAGCAGAGGATGCCATCATCTACTTGCTATACCGATCCCTCTCCCACTTGGACAGAGGCAGTGGTGCAGTAAGAATTATGTTTTTAGCGCCTTCAACACCATCCAACCTCTGCTCCTTAGGGACAAGCTAACAGAGATGGGAGTAGATTCAAACCTGGTGGCATGGATCATGAACTATCTTACAGACGGACCTAAGTATGTGCGTCTCGGGAACTGCAGGTCTGACATTGTGGTCAGCAGCACAGGAGCACCGCAGGGGACTGTGCTTTCTCCAGTCCTGTTCAGCCTATATACATCAGACTTCCAATACAACTCAGAGTCCTGCCATGTGCAAAAGTTCACTGACGACACTGCTATCGTGGGCTGCATCAGGAGTGGCCAGGAGGAGGAGTATATGAACCTAATCAAGAACTTTGTTAAATGGTGCGATTCAAACCACCTACAACTGAACACCAGCAAAACCAAGGAGCTGGTGGTGGATTTTAGGAGGCCCAGGCCCCTCATGGACCCCATGATCATCAGAGGTGACTGTGTGCAGAGACTGCAGACCTACAAATACCTGGGAGTGCAGCTGGATGATAAATTGGACTGGACTGCTAATACTGATACTCTGTGCAGGAGAGGACAGAGCTGACTATACTTCCTTAGAAGGCTGGTGTCCTTCAACATCTGCAATAAGATGCTGCAGATGTTCTATCAGACAGTTGTGGTGAGTGCCCACTTCTATGCGGTGGTGTGCTGGGGAGGCAGCATAAAGAAGAGGGATGCCTCACGCCTGGACAAACTGGTGAGGAAGGCAGGCTCTATTGTAGGCATGGAGCTGGACAGTTTGATATCTGTGGCAGAGTGACAGGAGCTGAACAGGCTCCTGTCAATAATGGAGAATCCACTGCATCCACTGAACAGTATCATCTCCAGACAGAGGAGCAGGTTCAGCAACAGACTGCTGTCACTGTCCTGCTCCACTGACAGACTGAGGAGATCGTTCCTCTCCCACACCATGCGACTCTTCAATTCCACCCAGAGGGTAAACGTTAACATTATACAATGTTATTGACTGCTCTACCTGCCTTGCACTCTCCACCTTGCATTTTTTAACTTGCACTGCATTTTTATTACTCTTTAATTAATATTGCTCCTATCAGTATGCTGCTGCTGGAGTATGTGAATTCCCCCTTGGGGATTAATAAAGTATCTATCTATCTATCTAATAAATGACCTACAAATGGTGACACAAAAAAGTTGGAAAAGGCACCTCACTCAATTTTGGCAAATTGCTACACAGCCTTCCTATTTGTCGAACACCCTGTAGGTGCAGGCATCACATGTAGGGAACACCTGCTCAAGGAGATGACATTGCAATGTTACTTGGTCTGGAACCGATCATCTTATCAGATGAAACACAGAGCCTATATTATGAAGTGGGGCCTCGTCATGAAAAATGAGACTTTTACTGTAACTGGCATTAAGAGTGTATGGTCCTGGCTTTTAAGCCAGGACTTGTATTCTAGGCATAGCAAAACTGGATAATTTAAGTGTGTCCCACACTAAATTGAATTGTGTGCTTCTGTTTGCACTTTTTATAAACTGCACTTTACAAATTTAAACTGAATAGACCTGTTTTCAAAACGAATTTTATTTGTTACATACAAATTATACACACAGTACAATACTGTATGCAGTAAAATGCTCAGTAATGATTGTTCCTTTAAGAAGAATATACAAGGACAATAATACATGTCTTTAAAAAAATCAAAAATTGTCAATAGAATTTTAAATATGTAATAAATAAGTAAATAACTTGATAACTTAAACAACTTAATGTAAGAGAATTAACAGCAGGGCATTATGTAGTTGTAATCTGAATGTACATCATCCATGTATTTTATTTTCTGTACCTGCTTATCGAAATGCAGGGTGAGTACCTGCCCCATCAAAAAAGTACAGTACTTAGAATGTGTGAAGATCTCAACAATCATTAATTAAACGCAAGAAAACAACTGCAAATCAAAGCACTGGTCTCAAACCAAAGATATAAAGAGTGTTTCTAAATAATCTATACTAATAAAAGGCAAAGCCCTCACTCACTCACTCACTGACTCACTGACTCATCACTAATTCTCCAACTTCCCGTGTAGGTAGAAGGCTGAAATTTGGCAGGCTTATTCCTTACAGCTTACTTACAAAAGTTGGGCAGGTTTCATTTCGAAATTCTATGCATAAGGGTCATAACTGGAAGCTATTTTTCCCCATATAATGTAATGGAGTCTTGAGTTGGAGATGGCCTGGGGGGAGTTTAGTGTGACATCATCATGCCTCCTACGTAAGTACGTAGAGAACAAGGAAGAACTCCAAACAGCGATGAGCACAAAACGCCATTTCACAATTGAGAAGGCAGAAAAACATTATGAAGCAAATGATGCATACAAGCATATTCATAAGTACAGCTACTGCGGAAACAAAGCACGGCGTGAACCGTAAGTTTATATTAAATTAAGTTCATAGACAGGCTGCCACTAGCGTTTGTAATTTAGTGCCTGCCCATATAAGGCCGTCCATCAGCGGCAATCCAATACAAACACTGCCGGTAAATGTTCACGGGTGAAGGACTGCGCTTATGCAGAGGAAGATAAGATGGTCAGGGTGGTGTTTGGCACAAACTCATTGAAACTGCGAGAGAAACTTTTAAGTGCGGGTCTTAGCTGACATTACGAGATGGCACCAGTACAGCTGGGAACCTTCGATGCAAGAACACCAAGCGGCTCCGTGAACTGGCGCAATGCGCAGACAAAAGCAACAGTTCCAAAGAGTGCTGAACAAAAACCGAATTACACAATTGAGAAGGCAGCAAAAAAATATGAAGCGTCTTATACATACAATCATATTCATAAGTGCAGCTACTGCGGAAACAAAGCACACGGTGGAAAAAGTGAATGTCCTGCTAAAGGAAGACAGTGTAAAAAAACGTGCATGCAGTTTGTCACATCTCAGATAAAAGGAAGACGAGCTGTTTATTGATGCAGTAAGGAACTAATCGATGAATGAAACCTCTTATCTTTACAGCGATTGACAAACACGGAATGTAACTTGAACACATCCTACAAATACGAGCCTGATTGAAAGAAATAATGATAATCAAATCCTTGATGACAGCAACATTCAATAACACTCACAAAACAATTACTGTATATTGACAATCATGTTACGTTATTTTTAAAATGTTCCCTTTTCTTTTCATAACTTCTACTTCTCCACTGCGGTACGGGTATATATATATAAATGTATATATATACCCGATCTACAATACATACTTTAGCATAGACAAGCCACACGCTGTGGCTAATTGTAGAGTCTTAAGCCTCTAACGCCGACATTGAGGTTCGATTCGAGAGGGGTGTACTGACTATGTGCGCGCTACCTGATTCATTTTACCTTAGCATCTCCTTGGTTTGGGGCGTATGAAAAATATTAGGTTAGCGCAGAATCATGTTACGTTATTTTTAAAATTTTCCCTTTCTTAGCACAAGCACAGCTGAGAAGCTTCGATGCATGTACTCCATAGCAGCGTTAAAAATAACGCATTTAATCACACTTTCAATTCCAAGCAAGCGGGAACTTTTGTCAATGCATGATTTCCTGGTACATCCATTACACTGATGCACACATCACAGCTACAAAAATGTTAGAGTCGGAATAAAGCGCGTTCCTCGACTGATCATTTCGACTACCCAGCGAAGCCTTGATAAAAGCATGGTTTTGTGCACACTGAAAAGCAAGCAAAATTAGATGCATTACAGAAAGCGGACTTTGTGGCTCTTACTGGGGATCATTGGACTTCCGTGACCGTTAGTAATTCTAAATACATCTAATTACAAAATGTTCAATGATCACACTGTTTTAGCCTAATGTACAAAATAATTTTGGCTAATGTTACTCAGAGTTTAAAGAGTAAGCTGGTCAAATTACCTTTTATGTTTCTGACTTATTTTTTAAGAAGAAAACTGCACTTTATGTTGAAATTTTGGTTATTATTATTTAAAGACAATACTATTCTGAAAATGTACTTAAAGTACTTAAACTACCACTTTATTTTTAAGTCTGCCCAATTTTAACCAGGGATGATATTTTTGTTTCTGTTTTGAATTCAAATGCAGTTTAAAAGCTTTTTTTTTCAGAAATTAAAACAGCTTCAGTTTACAATATTCATGTCCATGTCTATTATTTGATTCTGTAAGCCCACTAAAACCGTTTTAAATTAAAAAAAAACATTTGCGATTTGGGGCAAATTTCGTGTGCGATTACATACGATTAATCAAGATTAATTCTTACACAGCCTCTAATTAATTGGATTAATTTTTTAATCGAGTCCCACCTAATATATATATGTAGATATATATATGTAGATTTGTATATATATGTGTATATACAGTATATATGTAAATATGTATATGTTGTATATACAGTATGTATATATGTGTGTGTGTATATATACAGTATGTGTATATATGTATATGTATATATATGTATGTGTGTATATGTATATATATATATATAACTGTATATATGTATGTGTATAGATGTGTGTATATATATATATATATATATATATATATATATATATATATATATATAC
Source organism: Polypterus senegalus (assembly GCF_016835505.1). Classification (NCBI taxonomy): domain Eukaryota; kingdom Metazoa; phylum Chordata; class Cladistia; order Polypteriformes; family Polypteridae; genus Polypterus; species Polypterus senegalus. Next base: position 85,688,424 of record NC_053160.1, read on the forward strand.
CAGCAACACTCATGACAATGACAAAACAATTACATTGTCAATCATGTTACGTTATTATTAAAATGTTTCCTTTTCTTTTTACTTCTCGCTGCCAATCTAGGTATTTTGCTATATATATATATATATATATATATATATATATATATATATATATATATATATATATATATATATATATATATATATAATATAAATAGATAGATATGACAACAACACTCATATCAATGACAAAACAATTACATTAACAATCATCTTACGTTATTTTTAAAATGTTTGCTTTTCTTTTTCATAACTTCTTTAACACACTACTTCTCCGCTGCGAAGCGCGGGTATTCTGCTAGTAAATAATAAAAGCTGAATATCTTCAATCTACCAGACTGCATGTTGGAATATTAAAATAATTATTAAAACAAAATACAATCAGTTCAAGTGCTGTTCTACATTGTGGGCAGCAGACATTTACTTATCTTGAAATAATCACAATAAATTTTAATAATACATTTCATATATTTACAGGGCCTTTCCCATGTCTAAAGCACTTCACCAATGCTGGCAAAGGTGCAAGACGAAGAGAAGCACAGAAAAGGCTTCCAGATATAAAGCAGTATTCAAACAGAAAATAAAAAATATTTTTAATTACTGGTAACAAATAGATGTATCTATTTATGGCCGGATTTTACTTAATTGCACTTTATATCTAGTCAGTTAATCAATTCAGCCTTATTCAAATATATTTTGCAAAATTAAAACAAATACATAAAAACAATACCATAGTTAAACAATACTTAGAAGGAGGATTAAATTTACTTCATTTCTACACTATAAATTCAATTTTTTAAATTAACTGGATCAAGAAATGCACCTCTAATGACAGTGACCCCTGGTTTTGAATTATAAAATCCATTTTTAAAAAGTGTGTTGGCCTATGCTTTTTCTTATCTTGTGATTTTAAGTGCAGCAAATTACCTATCCAGTTATCCAATTTTCACAAACAATTTTGACTCTTGACTCTTGGAAAACTGCTTAAAAACCCAATTTCTCACCTTACTCAGCTCTTTCTTGTACTTTCATAGAAGAATAGTATGATACAGGGATATGCTTTGCATCTGACCTTTTTAAAAAGAAATGTGTTTAATATTCTAACCAAGAATTTACAGAATAGCATAATATTGTAGTTACATTTCAAGAATTTTTCAAGGTTATTTATTCAAATTCCAGTTATTTCTAAATTACTGATAAAATCACATTTCTTATACTGGGTCGCGCATGGAAACGGGAAATTTTCAATTGATGTTCAATACACGAATAAACACATTACAAAATACTTTTAATGATGAAATGTATTGTACAGGATATGCAATTAATGGTGGTAATCAATATTCATTCAATGTTTTGAAGAAAACATTGTGAAGGTGTTGTCCATTTCTCCGTACACATTCTGACAGCCTGTTGTGAAAATTCTGCATTGCTCAATGTAACATGTCAAGAGGAATGCCAGCAATTTCCTCACCAATCCTCCTTTTCAGTTCAGCAATGGTTGAAGGACGTGTGTGGTACACTTGGCTTTTAAGAAATCCTCACAGAAAAAAATCACAAACAGTGAGATCTGGGAAAATCACCATTGCATGAAATGACGCGCCTTCCAAACAATCGTCAAATAGCTGCCATTGATTGTTGGGCAGTATGCAAAGTGGCTCAACCTGGGGACTTCTTTTTTAAGGCTGAACCCTTTTCTTCGAAATTACGCACCCATGTTGTAATCGCATGAGTAGATGGGACACGATATGACATCATAACTGGTAATGATGCCGAAAATCCCTTTGCACAGCAGTCACACTAACACCACTCTTATAAAAGGCTTTCACAGTGAACACTTGTTGCGCAAAATTCCACTGCTCCATTATAACTAAAGGCAAGGGATTCTAAACAAGGTTGCATTGGTCCCAAACAAATGCCGATGCCCCAAGGTCGCCAACACCTAGTTCCAAAATTTCCTGTTTGCCTGCACCACCCTGTATTATCAGAATGAGAGAAAAGTCTCAATTCTTTCAATAAATGAGATCTTAATTTTAAACCATAAATGTAAGAACTCTCACATCAGGCCTGTCACTCTGAGTATGGATAACTCCATTCTCACACACGTGCAAGTAGGAGGCAGCTAAAGGGTCTGAGTAAGTGTAATAAAACATCCAACCAGGGGGTGGCGGAGTGCTCTGACTGTCTTTCTCAGTTCCCTACAGACCTTTCCTGGGAAATCCTGCAAGGTTCCGGCGCCTCAGAAGATGTCACTTCCGAAACCAGCCCCTTTGCTGACGTCACTTCCGAAGCCAGCCCCTTTGGTGACGTCACTTCCAATACCGGCCCCTTTGGTGACGTCACTTCCAAAGCCGGCCCCTTGGCTGACGTCACTTCCAAAGCCGGCCCCTTGGCTGACGTCACTTCCAAAGCTGGCCCCTTTGCTGGCGTCACTTCTGAAGCCAACCCCTCTGCTGACGTCACTTCTGGTTCCGGCCATTCTGATGACATCAGTTCCTCTCCAGACCTTTAAAGCCTCCATCTTGGGCTACTATAGCCAGTTCTGTTTTGGACTCTGTGATATGCACATCGTGCTTTTGACACAAAAAACCCTTTTGCAGCTGGGAAAAACAATATACGGGTGGCTGCCCTAAACCTTTATAATGTCTTGGACTCTTAATTATCACACCATCTATAATGCTCCAATTAGATGGAGTTCCACGCTTTGGTACATAAACTGGAATATGGCCCGGGGCCTCATTTATAAAACTTGGATTCAAGTGTGAAAATATTTGTACACATAAAAAAATTTGATTTATAAAACCTGGCATACGTACATTTCTATACAACTTACCCTTTATAAACCCCAAATACATTGTAAACATGCGTGTGTGAACACAACATAATGTTAATGCAGTCACAATGCTGCAGACATTCATTTTCTGGTAGCAGCCTTCCTCCTGACGTGTTTAAACACTCCCTCAATATACACTTTTAAGAATATCTGACTGTGCTCCACGACTAGACACGCTAGACCATAGGGGGCATCCTAGTGCTTCTCCTCTGTGTTCTTGGAGTATAAGAAGGTGTATGGTGCTAGTGTCTGAGGGGGAAGCTGCTATTACCCTATTACCTACTACTAATGACACAATTTCTCATACAACAAATAGTATAGAACATATGAAAAATTGAGGTCCACAAAAAATAAGTGAATCATGGGTTGACACAAAGATGTGATGTTTGTCTGTCTCATCTTTGCATTATATATGACTTATGCGCTAATGAAATTTGACAGTTTGTAGATAATAAAAGCAGCTCCATTCTCACTAGATGTCCTTATTAAAATATAAGTGCAGTAATGTTATCTGATTGCTTATTATGTTATCAAGCACTGCCAGAAATTGCCCTTTTATGTTGGCAAAAATAAGTTATGTTTTAAGTATGTACACCCAACCCAAACAAAAACTGGATGTAGAGCTTCCTCGGTCAGCTAATTGCTTTCAGCACAGCGGGCATGATGGAGTGAAGCTTGGCTGAGATATTCCTGACCTGTTAGCTGTTGTCACTTAGAAGGATAACAGGTAGCCGATATAAACTGATGAAAAACCAATAAAACTTCTTCAATAAAAATGTCCAGCATTGGCCATCTTAAAAAGGATCTCAAATACAGTCTGTACATCAAATTCAACAATTTTGATGTTATTTATGTCACGTTAACACAATATATTAAACGGCTTGGTGATATGAATTATTATAATGTGCAATAATTCATAACATATGAATATGTATTATGACTTATTATGAGTCATATCACTGAGCCTTGGTTACAATATAATTATAACATAATAAGGCATATGAGGTGTCATTTAGGTGATTTGGCTGCATTACCCAACTTGATCAAGGGTGCTGTCATTTCCCAGTTTCTCCAAAATGTTGCATACACATGGGTCAGAGGTGCCAAAAATATACACATGTTCCCCATCTATTGTTCTTTTATAATTTTCTGCGTTTGCATGGGAAGTTGCATATGCACATATTGAACTTCTTTTTGTGCATATGCAAGATTTAAAAATGAGGCCCCAGGTCTGCCCCATACAAATTTTATCTACCAAACAAAGTTAAAGAATTCCACTTGAAAACAATAAATAAATTTTACCCAACTAATCAATTAATTCATAAATATAAAAAGTCTAAATTCGTGTAGACCACCCTAATTCGGGATGTTCATAAGAAATGTAATGATTTACTTCATGAGGTTAGAAGTACATAATAAACATGAATAGTTGTGTCAGATATTTGAAATACTATAATGTGTGCTTCAATTTAAATATTTAAAGCTTAAATATTCTCAATTGTAATAGATTTTTGTCGTTTTTCACCCTCATATAGAGGTCCACAGAGGGCTAGATCCCCAGTAAAAGATCAAAAATTAAAAATAACACCACCTTCATAATCACTGACCTTGAAATAGTCTAAAACAATGCCCCACATGTTTATCTTTGACATCTGTTATTTTTAACCTTCTGAGAGGGCTGGAACAACTAGTAAAGAAGCAAGTATCAAAAACTTCATATTCCTGATCAAGAGCCTATATTAAAGATCCCTATTTTGATAGCTTTGTGCAAAGGGGGAAATCTGACCCATTGTATATCATTAAGGGAGGAACCCTTGGGGTTAGTTGATGTGGCATGTAAAACTTCAAGTCCTTCCTTCTGCCTAATTTTATTTTTTATATTTTCTCTTTTTTCTCTTTCTTCATAATGTAAAGCACTTAGAGCTACATCATTTGTATGAAAATGTGCTATATAAATAAATATTGCTGTTGTTGATCATTTTTGCTGAAGGCACCTACTGGTTTACTCAGCATCATAAGGAAATAATTTACTGCACAAAATATGGTCCAAAACTGGCATAAAACAGAAGGGTGGTCAAAAATAGGGTCCAAAAAATAGATGGGAACCCCAAAAAGCTCAACATGCTGCATAACTAGACATCAAGACAATGTGAACAGCATATCATACGTGGAGGTACTGGTGAGTCAGTAGGTGCCGGACAAAATAAAATTTTGTGAAAAAGAGTAACTTTGAAACATTGTAACTCATTAACAGGTGAACCCCTGGGGTCAACTGATGTGACGTGCAAAACTTCAAGTCCTTCTGATCTTTTCTTGTTGAAGACACCTATTGGTTTACTCTTTGTCATTGTAGGAGTTGGTGAAATTCTGGGGTGTTAAAATCTTGAAAGATGAGTGCTAAGGGTTGAATTCTTTTTCAAACCATGCAGCGGTCTTGATTTATATTTTATTTGAGCCCATATATAGGGCTGCCAACCGTCCTCATTTTCCTGGACATGTTTTCATTTTAACGTGCCATGGACTGTCAGAGAGGAATTTATAACATGAAAAAAATGTCCAGAATTTTGGCTCCTAATATTTGAAAATCTCCTTATTCTTATCATTGGTAGCAATTAAAAGCCATACACCAAACAGCATTTGCAGAAGTAGTGCGCACACTTTTTTCCCAGAATCATCACCTCTATTCTGGTAGTAAACAACCAGATATTGACGAGAATAGTCGTTATCTGTCCAACTTGGCTTTTTCACTTCATCTTTTGAATTCAGCTTTATCTTCTTGGCGAGTAGACAGTTCATTATAAATGTTGTTCCTTTCCTTAATTATTTGTAATCCTAATTTGCCATAGCTAAGTGAATTTATTCAAAATCGAAATTACAATTTCATGTTTACTATGTGAGATCTTATTTTCAGTTCTTCTTTCAGCAGCTTCGTTAAACAAGCAATTTCATATATCCAGCTAAAGACTTTTCTTATTTAGGAAAGCATATTAACAAAAATGCTAAAATTATTGTTGTTTTATCTCTGTTTTTATCTTGCTTTATCTTTGTTTAAACTTTTTGTGTAGCACATTGAGATTTACTGCTAATGTATACTGCCCTATAAATAAAATTTATTATTATTATTATTATTATTATTATTATTATTATTATTATTATTATCCAGGTACAGTTCGTCATATTTAAGTGTGAGTAAGTACTGCCTTGTAATATCTTAATGGAAAATATTGTTATTACCACCCGTTGTTCCACAATGGATTTATAATTGTAAACGAATGAGTCAACTATTAAAGTTTCAGTTAATTAAAAAAAAAATCACATATTTATTCTGTCATATACATGCAATATCTTTTTAGTTATCAGTTGATCAAGTAATAAGTCACTTTTTCAAGTAATGTAATAATATTTTCATAATTCTTTCATTTACATAAATTCAGGAATACCCACTAGGCCAAAAAAACTGCAAGTTCATAAACTACTTGAACAACAAATATCCTTGTTTTCGAAAGGGCAGAACAGATCCAGTTTAGGTTGAACATTCTATTTAAATTTATCCAAGAACCCAGATTTACAGTGAAAAATAACTTCAGTCAAAAATTTATTTTACTAGAAGTGAATTTACCATGTGTATCATTCTTTACAGGCTTACGACAGTTAAGTTATCCAAATAAGAATGGAACGAATGAAGTCTGTTAACTTAAGAGGCTTGACATATTCAAAATATTTAATAAGGTTATTAGATTGCCAATGACTGTGATAAACTGCTACTAAATGATTATATAATTTTAAAAAAAATAAGACAGTATAAAGGGCATATTATGGCATCATAGGGAAAGGTGTCCTCAAAAGTCCTCATTTTTCAACCTAAATGTCCTCATTTCCAGAGAAAGAGAGTTGGCAGCCCTACCCATATAGCTCATAACTTCTTTAACCCATGTTTGCTCATTTCTAACTATTACCTTAGCCTTACCTTATACATTAATTTATGAAAATAACATAGCAGCAACGTTAAGACTCTTAAGTTTCTTTCTGTGGTTTGTAATAGTAAAGTTGCCTCTGAAGCTTATTTCAAAATTAGCCTTCCTGTTAATTTTTAAGATATTTTTTTCTTCCAGAGAAATGACACTTGTTAAGAGATACATGATAACATTTGTGAACTTATAAAAGCAGCCTGCTCAATGCAACAAGCACACACATCTTAGGAGCAGTAGCAGGGCCTTAGCATGGCGTAGGGCAATTGTGTCTGTCTAGCAATAAACCCTTGCTTCAGCCTGATCAATGCTTAAAGTGTTTCATTTATTTTATTTAGGTAAATTCTTACTCAACTCCTTCATCATAAAGGTGTAATTTCCTGCAGAAAATATGTTCCAAAAGTAGCCTAAAAATAATATTGTTTTCATGTCCAAAGGGCCAGAAATAGATGGGAACCCCAAAAAACTCAACATGTTGCATAACTACAGATCAGAATGAGTCGGACGGCATATCAAATATGAAGGCATCCTCATACTGGTGAGTCAGGAGGATATTTCAAAGTGTTCATAAGTAATTCTTATGAACACCAATCAGGTCAAGTCGGATTGGGGAGCATGCACTGGTGGAGTGCGTTGCCGCACCCAAAACATGACGAAACAGCTCGGGATCCTAGTTGGTAACCCCCCAGGCAGACATGCCTGAGCACAATATTAGTGTAGCTTCTGGAGAGGAGAGGATGAATCTCTCACACACTTTTTTTTTTTTTTTGCACCTATATGTTGTACCACGTTAGCCATTATGGATGTAGTGAGAAGTCAAGCAAAATGACACCTTTAACCAGCTAACTAAAAAGATTACAATAAGCAAGCTTTCAAGGCGACTCTTCAGGCAAGATGTCATCTTGCTTGATTTTTCACTGCCCCTAACTATACTAATAAAAGGCAAAGCCCTCACTCACTCACTCACTGACTCACTCACTCACTGACTCATCACTAATTCTCCAACTTCCCGTGTGGGTGGAAGGCTGAAATTTGGCAGGCTCATTCCATACAGCTTACTTACAAAAGTTGGGCAGGTTTCATTTCGAAATTCTACGTGAAATGGTCATAACTGGAACCTATTTTTTCGTCCATATACTATAATAGACTTCTGCTCGATGCCCGTGGGAGGCGGAGTTACGCCTCCCACGTAATTTAGTGCCTGCCCATATAAGGCCGTCCGTCAGTGGCAATCCAATAGAATCACTGCTGCTAAATATTCACGGGTGAAGGACTGTGCTTATGCAGAGGAAGATGACATGGTCATGGTGGTGTTTGGCACAAACTCAGCGAAACTGCAAGAGAAACTTTTAAGTGCAGAGTCTTAGCTAACATTACATACAGCCATGGACATCGCACGACATGGCACCAGCACAGCTGGGAAACTTCGATGCATGTACACCGAGCGGCTCACGTGAACTGACGCAGTGCACAGACAAAAAGCAACAGTTCCAAAGAGTGCTGAACAAAAAACGAATTACACAATTGAGAAGGCAGCAAAAAAATATAAAGCGTCTGATACATACAAGCATATTCATAAGTGCAGCTACTGCGGAAACAAAGCACACGGTGGAAAAAGTCAATGTCCCGCTAAAGGAAGACAGTGTAAAAAAAAAACCCGTGCATGCAGTGTGTCACATCTCAGATAAAGAGGAAGACGAGCTGTTTATTGATGCAGTAAGAAACAAATCGATGAATGAAACCTGTCATCATTACAACGATTGACAAACACGGAATGTAACGTTAACACAGCACATCTTACAAATACGAACCTGATTGAAAGAAATAATGATAATCAAATCCTCGATGACAGCAACACTCACAAAACAATTACTGTATATTAACAATCATGTTACGTTATTTTTAAAATGTTCCCTTTTCTTTTTCATAACTTCTTTAACACACTACTTCTCCGCTGCGAAATTTATTGAACAATATGCCTGCTCCTGGAAAGAGACATCAACAGTCCGGTGCTGAGAAACGAAAGAAAAAAAAAGCCCAAGATAAAGCCCGTGCATGTAACCAAATCTCTGGATTGCTCTGCGAATAGCAGTGACGCTCCCTGTAACTGTTGCCTCTGCTGAGCGAAGTTTTTCTAAAATGAAGCTCATCAAAACGTACTTGCGCTCATCTATGGCACAAGAGTGCATCAGTGGTCTGGCAATTGTCAGCATCAACTCTGAATTAATTAATTAATTAATTGTAATTTATAAATGATACAATTTATTTATGTATTTACTTTTATTTGAATAAAGTTCTACCTACCTATAGTAGGTGTTTTTTTTTATTATTTTATTTTTACTTCCGTAATATTTGGGGGAGGGGCACAAAAGTAAATTTCTGCTTAGGGCACCCATTTGGCCAGCAGCGGCCCTGTACATCGATTACATTGATGCACACATCAGAGCTACAAAAATGTTACAGTCAGAATAAAGCGCGTTCCTACGACTGATCGGAGGAAAATTTCATTTAAAGAGACTACCCGACGGAAGCCTTAATAAAAGCATGGTTTTCTGCACACTGAAAAGCAAGCAAAATTAGATGCATTACAGAAAGCGGACTTTGTGGCTCTTACTGGGGATCATTGGACTTCCGTGACCGTTAGTAATTGTAATTACATCTAATTACTAAATGTTCAATGATCACACTGTTTTAGCCTAATGTACAAAATAATTTTGGCTAAGGTTACTCAGAGTTTAAAGATGAAGCTGGTCAAATTACCTTTTATGTTTCTTACTTATTTTTTTAAGAAGAAAAACTGCACTTTATGTTGAAATTTTTGTTATTATTATTTAAAGACAATACCATTCTGAAAATGTACTTAAAGTACTTAAAATACCACTTTATTTTTAAGTCTGCCCAATTTTAGCCAGGGATATTTTTGTTTCTGTTTTGAATTGAAATGCAGTTTAAAAGCATTTTTTTTTTTCAGAAATTGAAAGAGCTTGAGTTTACAATATTCATGGCCATGTCTATTATTTGATTCTGTCGCCCACTAAAACCCTTATAAATTGAAAAAAAACATTTGCGATTTGGGGCAAATTTTCATGTGTGATTACATACGATTAATTAAGATTAATTATTACACAGCCTCTAATTAATTAGATTAATTTTTTTAATCGAGTCCCACCCCTAATATATATGTAGATATATATATATGTAGATTTCTATATATACAGTATATGTGTATATACAGTATATATGTAGATATGTATATGTATATATGTTTATGTGTGTGTGTGTGTATATATATATATATATATATATATATATATATATATATATATATATATATATATATATGCCAGCAACACTTATGACAATGACAACACAATTACATTGTCAATCATGTTACGTTATTATTAAAATGTTTCCTTTTCTTTTTCATTACTTCTTTAACACACTACTTCTCCGATGCGAAGCGCGGGTATTTTGCTAGTTCTAAATATTTTGGAATGATAGATTTGTATTACTCTCAAGAATGACCAAAAAATCAACCCCAGTCTGTTTAAATGGTGTTCATTTTTCTATGTATGTGACTGAAAATATAATAAATGTACTTTCCATATCTGGTAAATATCTTATATATAGTAGCAAAGCGTGGATTCGAGCTCCTTTTCATGGCTGTCTTATTGGTTTACTATCCTGTAATGGACTCGCTGACCCAGCCCTCAGTGTAGATTGAAGACAGACGGCTGCGCAGATGCTCCCCTTCTATAGGGTGTTTCTGCGCAGGCTTTTCTTCCGCTACGGGTTTTCCCGATCGGATGGTACAGCATTTGTGCTTTGCCAATGCCCCTACAGTTGCCGTCGTTACAATCTGTCTAAATTTTAGAATCTTACACCTTCTATTGCATTTCATTAAAGGCACAGAGGTAACAAAACAGAAAACTTTTCTCAGTTCTTTAAACAGTTTGTAATGTGAACCACTGAATCCGTCTTGGCTCAGCTGTTGAGATTATTGTTATGTAAATGATTCTTATTTTTGAATGTTTGTGTATTATGTCAAAGGATACATTATATTTCTAATGTATTTTAATATTGATACAACAGAAAATTGTGAGAATTAAACACCAAATTAAAGATAATTATGCGAAACACTAAATTTGGGGCAAGTACAAGAAACAATCAAATGTAATAAATACAAGACGACAATACACAGATGATGTAAGCGCCACAAGAGCCTGGACAGAGTGCACCGTATTTAATTTTAATACTTAACTCTTGAAAAATTACTCATAAGCACAATTTATGATCTCGCTCAGCTGTCATCTAGAATCATCGATGTATTCTATCTGGGGAAAATCTGTTCTCATTCAAGAATGGTATGATTGAGAAATATGCTTTGTGTCTGTGCATTTTGATAAAGAGTGTGCATTATACTCTTACCAAGAGTTTATAGAACAGCATAGCGGACAATACACAAAGGGCATCATTTACGATCCACGGCAGTGTCGTTAGAGCTGCACAGACGGGCTGAACTGATCAGCGGCGTCAGGATGGCAGTTCGAGTGAAACGCCTCCCCACGCACAGGTTTGCCTTTAAAAAGAATGAACCGCTTGAGCAGATCTAATTACTTTAAGGGTATCATTTCAAAAGCTAGGAAATCAGAGGTGTGTCGAAATCACTACCGGATTTTAACAGCAAAGTGATACACATTCAAAAATGTTTATTACAAAAAAGAGTTCAGTACTTTGGAATCGCTCGGCTTCCGTAGGGGTTTTTATTCAAGTGATACAACTTTCCGTCCTCGGGACGCTTAATGATGATGTCTTGTTTATAATAGCTAGGGCAACGGAGGTGTGTCGAAATCACTACCGGATTTTAACAGCCAAGTGATACACATTCAAAAATGTTTATTACAAAAAAGAGTTCAGTACTTTGGAATCGCTCTGCTTCTGTTTCCGGAGGGGTTTTTATTCAAGTGGCACAACTTTCCGTCCTCGCGACGCTTAATAATGGTGTCCTGTTTATAATAAGCAGGAACGCCCTCCTATAATAAAGAAAAAAAAATCATCCACTACGCGGATTTAAAATTATAATATGTAATAAAAAAGCGGATTCAGAAATCTAGAATGATGTTTTCTTGTAACCTACAAATCTCGATGCGTCGTTAAGCCGATCAAAGAAGTTTCCGGACTGAACAATATTCGAGTCGGAATGAGCAATTTTAGCTGTTCTCGGATTCCAACTATGTGTTTTCATCTTTTTTTTTTCTCCACTCAGTCAGATGTCCCCTACAGCCACGAGGTGGCAGTGTTCTACTTCTCATCGTCTCCGTTCCCCTCAGAAGCGCCCCTCTTACCTGCACCTCGAACACGTGGGCCTCCTCTCTGTGATCTCTACTGGCAGCTCTGAGAGGTCAGCGAATCCTTTCGCGTTCTCCCCATCTTCACTTTCTCTTCGCTGTTTTGATGTTTGTTCGTCTTGGCCGCTCTCGGTATCGTCCAGATTTAAAGTCGCTAGAGCCCACGCCTGGCCTTCCATGTTTGTGCAGCTGAACCTTCTGAAGAAAATGCTGCCGGTTGCAAAACGCGGCTGCATCACAAGGGGCCGCCAGAGTTGCTTATGCGGTTAAGTTTCACACACGTTGAATGTTGACCTTACTCATTTAATCAAATAGACATATGCTTAAAACCTATTAGACATACTTATTTACTCATAAATCACACAGCTTTATATCTAACTTGACATTTATATATTTAGGATGTAGAAGGAAGCCCACTAAGACATTAACTCAACATTGGTAGTAATCTGGTGGGAATCATGCTTTGGCCTCTAGATGTACAGTAGGTGACGAAGCAGTACTAATTACTGTACCACCATGCACTCTAATGTACATCACTCAGCTACAAGCGCTTATAGGTGAAGTGAATAATGTACCAATTCTTGCTTAGTGGAAAAGACTCACCAAAATCCTTGTACTATAAAAAAAACAGCTTTAGAAATCAAAATGCTGCTTACCTCGAGGAAAGTTTAACATTTCATACTCCATCAAATAAACAGTGTTATGACTATTTTATAATACTGATCAGCCACAACATTAAAACCAGAGACAGGTGAAGTGAGTAACGCTGATTATCTTATCTTGTTATAATGGTATCTGTCAAGGGGTTGAATATATTGGGCAGCAAGTGAGCAGTCAGTTCTTGAAGGTCTGAGCAACTTTGACAAGGACAAAATTGTGATGGCAAGATGAGTGCATCAGAAAGTCTCCCAAAGACCAGGGGCCTCATGTATAAACGGTGCGTACGCACAGAAATGTTGCGTAAGAACTTTTCCACGTTCAAATCGCGATGTATAAAACCTACACTTTGGGTAAATCCACGCACTTTTCCACGGTACCTCATGGCTTGTCGTACGCAAGTTCTCTGCTCGGTTTTGCAGACTGGCGGCACCCAGCGTCAAAGCAGTGCTACTATTCCTGTGTGGTTACTCCTTATTTTCCTGGCGCGACTTTATAAATACACCGAAACTAATCACACATTGTTTATTAGTGTAATGCATCTGATTGTAATTAACTTGTACCAATATAATGGTTCAGGGAATAGCCATAGTATTCCAAATACCATAACTGCTTTAGCGTTGTTACTCTCACTTCTCCTTCTTCTTCTTCTTCTTCTTTCAGCTCCTCCTGTTAGGAGTTGCCACAGCGGATCATCTTTTTCCATATTTCTCTCACTGCACCACTCAGAGTATTTATATCACTGTATCTGAGTGTGAATCACAGCAGCAGCTGATCGAAAAGAGAATTATCAGTATACAGTTTCATGGACACGCTGTCTCAGCCACGGCAAAACGTTTTAAAGCCTTTCCTGTACGGACCTCGCGGTTCAGAAACAGTTTCATCCCAAGAACTTTAAATGCACTCAATCAATTCCACCTTGTAGAACTGTTTGTACTTATAAGGACAATCACCCCACTGTAAACTTGCACTACAGTTATAATATCGCACAACCTGAGCCACTTTATAAAGCGTATTTACATATGATGACAATATCATTTTTAAGGTGAAATGCAGCAAAAATGTTTATTAAATTATACAGATAAAACTTTAACTTCATTTAAATAATCTATATTCTTCACTGGGAGTATCGTTAAGGATAGAATAATTAACCATGTACTACGAAGATATTTCAATGTTCTTTAAACGTTTTCAAGAATCGGCGCTAAGCTTACAGATGGCTTAACTTCTATTACAGAGCTGATTGTATGGCGATTGGTTACTTGGGGAAAGAAAAGCACTGACTGCAGTGACGGCCACGCCAATATATATTGAATATAAAACAGAAAGAAAATAACAACACAGCTAAAAGCAGCGACAAATTTCGCAAAAGTTAAATGCTTGTGTCATGAGCACGAGGCGGCTATGCAGTGTCTGCAACGGACGTGGCCATCCACCGTGCATAAGCTACCTTACTGACGGGCGGGCGAAGGAGCCACCAATTCTTCCTCTGCCCAGTGCCACCACAAGCCTACAGCTGCCCCAAGTACTGCTGCAATAAATTATTTCATCGAAGTGAAACACATGTTTAATAACGTGCTTTAACTCCTATCATCATGAAAATGATATCACGTATACATCTCAGTATTTTAGTTATTCAGAGAGCTGTAATATCACGAATGTAATGGATTCTGTGTCCAGTTGGAGGAAGAGAGCCAGTTTAAGAAGCAAGTAGTGATTCACACACATAGAGCACATAGAAGATCAAATACAAAACAAAGCATTTAACGTGCTACTTTAATTACGATGTGATTTGAGAAACTGGTTAATTAAACGATTTTAAGATGAAGTTTATGATGTTCTACTTTAATGACAAAATAAACTACGTGATTAAAGTGGAAATTTCGAGATTGAAGTTGACATTTCGTGCTTTTTCCCCACTGTGTGCCTTTTTTCTCTGTACCCTAATAAGCTTTCATATGACACTCAGACACTGGGCTACAACTCGGCTTTTCACGGCGACTTTGATATGTGAATTCTTTTTTATTTCCGGCACTGTGCGATTTTGTGAATGTGAGCTTTCAAGTTTCTCCAACACACTAAGTCACTCGATCAACTTCCTTTTGTTGATTATACCACGGTTTATTTGAACAAATAGTATGTTTTTCCTTTGCCTCCACTTGGTATTCACTGAAATTCTTATATTTCCCCCGTACTTTTCCCATTGTCTTTTCACAGAAGGCTGAGCTTAAGGGCGATTTATATTGATTTGCATATTCAAATTAGGCGTAATTCGGGGAGGAGTTGGGGCATAACATAAAGCGCGTGCACGAGCGTTAGTTTTCACGCTGATCGGGATTTATGTAGCAGAAGAACGTGTAAGTTGGAGTATGCACAGATTCCTGCATCTGGATTTTTCTGTGCGTAAGCACATTTCGGCTTTTGTGCTTACGCCATGTTATAGTCCGAATTCTATGCACGGCGTTATACATGAGGCCCCTGGTCTTGTGGGGTGTTTCCAGTATGCAGTGGTTAGTACCTACCAAAAGGGTCCAAGTAAGCCCAGCTATTGAATAGGTGACAGGGTATGGACTCCCAAGGCTCACTGATGCCTGTGGGGAGTGAAGGCTAGCCAGTCTGGTCCTGTCCTACAGAAGATCTACAGTAGCACAAAGTGCTGAAAAAATTAATGCTGAACGTGACAGAAAGTTGTCAGAACACAGAGTACATTGTGACTTCCTGCATAGTCGGAGACTGGTCAGAGTGCCCTTGCTGACCCTGTCCACCACCAAAGGTGCCTACAATGGATACATAAGTGTCAGAACATAGAGCAATGGAAGCATCATGTTTTCTTTTAAATCATGTGGAAGACCGAGCGCGTGTGTGTCATTCATCTGGGGATGAGATGGCAGCAGGATGCACTATGGGAAGAAGGAAAGCCAGCAGAGGCAATGTGATGCCCTGGGAAATGTTCTGGTTGGAAACCTTTGGTTCTGGCATTCATGTAGATGTTATTTTGACATATGCCACCTTCACGGCAATGGTATTCATTGATGGCAGTGGCCTATTTCAACAGGATAATGTGCTCTGCCACACTGCAAAAACTGTTGTGGGATGGTTTTTGAAGATCATTACAAAGAGTTCAAGGTGTTGACTTTGGCTCCAAATTCCCCAGATTTCAATCCAGGAAAAACCAATCTGATCCATGGTGGCACCATTTAATAACTTACTGGGCATTAAGGGTCTGTTGCTAATGTCTTGGTGCCAGATACTACAGGACACCTTCAGAGGTCTTGTGAAGTCCATGCCTCAACAGCTGTTTTGGTGCCACAAGGGGGGCCAAAACAGTATTGATAGTTTCAATTTTTGTTTATTAAATAAATGTTATGTAAAAATTATATTGAAAATTAGTAGTTTGCTTACTTTGATCTCAGATATCATTTTAAGTCAATGCTGGTGGTAGATTTCTGTCCCAAACTAATCATTCCATCTGTTATCCCAAACACTAAATTGGATTTAGATCTGTGGGGTCCTATGTCAGCAGTTCATTGGTGCATTTGCCGAAAGCCTCATAAAGCTAAGTACATCATTATCTCATACTTAAGATCAATTGTTAAGTAAAGTGTGCTTCCAGAATCCCTTCATAAATAAAGCAGTAAGTAATCTCATTTGTTAATTAACAAGTGATATGACCCGCTCGTTATTTTTAACATTGCTCTTTGGTTGGTCTTTTACATAGAGGATGTCCTTAGTGTAACACAAAAAACACACTGATGCTCTTATTTGGACAGCATAATAATAATAATAATAATAATATTAATAATATAATAATAATACACTTAACAACTATAATAAGGCAATGATTTAAGATAAATAATTATAATGTGAAATATAAAGTAGCGCAAAAGGGTCTCTTTTTAACTTGAGTTCATATAGAGAACTAATGAGTTAACCAATGAATTTTGCCATGTCATCAGTCACATCCTTTAAAGTCAGAAGGTAAATCTCCCCTTAGTACTGTCAACTACAATGTCAGCCATCCAGAGAACAGTGCAACTCAACTGGAGGCTCCATTTGAGACAGTATTACCCAAGCAAGAGCGGCGTTTGTGAATAACAAGTGGGGCGATCACCCCAGGGCCTGCGCCTAACGGGGCTCTGCTTTTGAGGTCCACGTGTCCCGTTCGAGCCGATTTGTCAAGTTATATTCTTCAGTTATATTTTGATAAAATGTAACTGAATACTGTAATGAGAAACTCCAATGTATGTTAACATTATATTTATTTGCGTGCAAGTTTATACAGTCCACACATACCATTAACAGCATTTGACATAACTGGCCCCGCATGGAGTTGATCATCCCAAGGCCCCATACACCCCTAAGGCCACCTCTGCACCCAAGAAGCCAAGTTGCTGCTCTGAATGCTGTTTTGAACTGTCTTGGCAACCAACAATTAATAGAAAAATACAGGCTGCCCAGGGGTGCAATTATGATGCTCCTTTTGTCTGGTGCAGGACAATCTGGAAAGAGGAATACACCAGAATTCTGCCCTGAGTGCAGCTTCTCACAGCCCGCCATTTTTACACCACTGGTGGGTTCCTGCAGACTGTCATAGACTACTTTGTCCAAATCTGTGCAGGCAGTGACTAGATTACTGTTGCTCCATGCACGCAACTACATGCAATTTCCCGCAGGAGGGGCCGCCTTGCACAAATACTGGGCTTTTCATGACATTGTAGGTGCAATGGATGGAATACCCATCCCTATTCGCAGTCCTTGCTTCTTGAATCTCATCTACACCTGTCAGAAAGGGTTCTTAACACTAAATGTCCTGGTGATATGCAGCCATCAAGGACCTTTTACAGACATTGTGGCCAGGTGGCCTGGTGACCTGGGAGTCGACATGATACACATGTCTGGTCTGGAGAGTGTCAGACGGTAAGGAATGATGTCTTTGCTGGTGGCTGGTAGACAGTGGATATCCTCTTTGGAAATAGCTGCTAACTCCATGTGTTGAATCCCAAAACTGTGGTTGAGGAGAGCTACAACACCACACACCAAAGCACACACAGTTTTGTAGAGCACACTCTAGGCATGTGGAAGATGCAATGCTTGTACAGTCTTCGGTGGGTGTAATTTTTTCACCTGAACGCTACTGTTGTTGTGTATAGTATGCTGCACAACACTACAGTACATCCTGAAGATGAAGTGCAAGATGGCATTGAGGAGGCAGAGGAAAACAACCTTGAAGTGGTGGGAGGGAGGAGGGAGGAGGGAGGGACACCAGGCTGGATTGGAAGCCAGAGGACATATCAAAAGAAATGTGTTTGCCTGATTTTTTAATTCAAATGAAATTTGGAATATTTACAGTGTTTATTTGAAACTGTGTGTTCTTTGTTTTAAAACATAAAATACATATACAGTATTCTTACCCTTTAAACTGTGTCTTTATATTTAATTTGCAGAAAATACAACCAAAAGTGTCTGTGGGTGTAAAACAAGAAATAAAGGACAGGCACAAATGTACAAGGAAAAAAAATCCTCCAACACCCTGGGCCTGGTTGGTTTTGTGCATGTGTATCTGCAAAGAGAGGACATATTATCATTGACACTGGTGCAACACACACTTGTTTAATGAATGTAGACTTTTAAGTATCATCTTCATATTTAGTTTCTTTCAATTGGAATACATTGCTCTCCTTCTGAGAGTAACATAATGGAAACTGAGATGAAGAGCCTACAGAATTGTGCTTCTGCCAGTGAAAGCTGTTTGGTCACAAGGTTCAGCTTTGATTTCTTCTGCAGGAGCAGCTCCTGATGGTGCCTCTCCTTCTGTTGCAGCTCTTCCTTCTTCTGTTCCCTCTCCAGCTGAAGCTTTTCTTATTCAAGAGCAATTAACTCCTGACTACACCCACATGCATTGAATGGAATGCTTCCAGGAGCAGCTCTCTAACTTGGCCTGATGCGAGAGGGCCCAGGAGATTGGCCAGCACTGCAGCTGGGATCAGAGGCGGCTTTAGGGGTGTGTGGGGGCTAGGGCTGACCAACCCACGCAGGGCCGGTTACGTCAAATGCTGTTACCGGTACGTGTGGACTGTATAAACTTACACACCAATTTAATAAAAATAATGTTAACATACACCGGATTTTCTCATACAGTATTCAGCTAAATTTTTTGCAAGATAACATGCAGACTTTATCAAAATATAACTGGAGAATATAACTTGACAAATCCTCTCGAACGGGACACATGGACCTCAAAAGCGGGCCCCCTTAGGCGCGGGGCTTAGGGTAGTCGCTCTACTTGCCAGCCCCAAACACCGCTCTTAGCTGGGAGAAGTACGCACACTTGAGAGCAATTTCGGGATGAGATGGGTGGAAACTCATTTGAGCACATATCCACATCTCCATATATTTCCTCAGCTACAGCTGATCCCAGTATGCCTAGGATCGGCTCCTCCTCTGGGGTGAGAGGAACTGCCTGTCACTTCTGTCTTCTAACCTCAGCATCCTTCCTTTTTGTGACACTAGCATAGTTATGCCATTTGTTTCCTGATTTCAATGCCAATCCTTCTTTGAGGACCACAGGCACTTATCCTCTCTTTAATTTCTTCCTATTTTTTTTTTTCTTCTCAGTGTTGGTAAGGCTTCCACGAGCCTTGGAATACACTTCTTTATTTTTTCCCTCCTCTTCCAGTATTTTAATTCCTTTTTGGTGAAATGTTGCATCCTCTTTCTATTGCTGCTTGCTATGTTTTGTTTTTTTTTTTGCATGTAAGCTAGGTCACATTTTGAGCCCATTTATAGATTTCGGACTATAGAGGATAAATTGATTCATTACATTAATTTGGTTTTTATTGTTATTTTTTTTCTTTTTATATGTGCTTTCATTTGTCTTTATTGATTTTTATTATGTATACAGTCATATGAAAAAGTTTGGGAACCCCTCTTAATTCTTTGGATTTTTGTTTATCATTGGCTGAGCTTTCAAAGTAGCAAGTTCCTTTTAGTATATGACAGGCCATATGGAAACAGCAGTATTTCAGCAGTGACATTAAGGTTATTGGATTAACAGAAAATATGCAATATGCATCATAACAAAGTTAGACAGGTGCATAAATTTGGACACCCAAACAGAAATATTACATCAATGCTTAGTTGATCCTTCTTTTGCAAATATAACAGCCTCTACACGCCTCCTATAGCCTTTAATGAGTGTCTGGATTCTGGATGGAGGTATTTTTGACCATTCTTCCATACAAAATCTCTCCAGTTCAGTTAAATTTGATGGCTGCCAAGCATGGACAGCCTGCTTCAAATCATCCCATAGATTTTCGATGATATTCAAGTCAAGGGGACTGTGATGGCCATTCCAGAACATTGTACTTCTCCCTCTGCATGAATGCATTTGTAGATTTTGAACTGTGTTTTGGGTCATTGTCTTGTTGGAATATTCAACCCCTGCATAACTTCAACTTTGTGACTGATGCTTGAACGTTATCCTGATGAATTTATTGATATTGGGTTGAATTCATCCGACCCTCGACTTCAACAAGGGCCCCATTCCGTGAACTAGCCGCACAGCCCCACAGCATGATAGAACCTCCACCAAATTTGAGAGTAGGTAGCAGGAGTTTTTCTTGGAATGCGGTGTTCTTCTTCCGCCATGCAAAGTGCTTTTTGTTATGACCAAATAACTCCATTTTTGTCTCATCAGTCCAAAGCACTTTGTTCCACAATGAATCTGGCTTGTCTAAATGAGCATTTGCATACAACAAGCGACTCTGTTTGTGGCGTGAGTGCAGAAAAGGCTTCTTTCTCATCACCCTGCCATATAGATGTTCTTTGTGCAAATTGAGCTGAATTTTAGAATGATGTACAGATACACCTTCTGCAGCAAGATGTCCAAGCAGGTCTTTGGAGGTGATCTGTGGGTTGCCTGTATCCAATCTCACAATCCTGCGAATATGCTGCTTCTGTATTTTGCTTGGCCTGCCAGACTGTGCCTGTGGCCTTCCATTTCCTGATTCCATTCCTTACAGTTGAAACTGACAGTTTAAACCTCTGAGATAGCTTTTTGTAGCCTTCCCCTAAACCATGATACTGAACAATCTTTGTTTTCAGATCTTTTGAGAGTTGCTTTGAGGATCCCATGCTGTCACTCTTCAGAGGAGAGTCAAAGAGAAGCACAGCTTGCAATTGACCACCTTAAATACCTTTTCTCATGATTGGACACACCTGTCTATGAAGTTCAAGGCTTAACGAGCTTATCCAACCAATTTGGTGTTGCATGTAATCAGTATTGAGTAGTTACATGCATTCAAATCAGCAAAACTACAAGGGTACCCAATTTTTTGCACAGCCAGTTTTTGCTCATTTGATTTAATTTCGTACAACTGAATACTACTTCACTAAAAATCTTTGTTCGGAAAACACCCCAGTTCTCAGATGTTCCTAGGAAATGAAAGACATACCACTGTTATCTTTTTTATTGAAAGTAGAGTAAATTATTATGTAGGCTGAGAGGGGTTCCCAAACTTTTTCATATGACTTTATATATTTTGTTTTTAATTTGCACATACCTGATTTGACAGTGTTACATATATTTGACCATTGAAAGATGAGCAATCAGTGTTAGGCAGATCAAAGTTTGTTAGGTTCAAGGACTGTGTCTTTAATATGAATGTGAGCAGAAATGGAGCACCATAAGGAACATTCCTGTCTCCTTTTCTCTTTGCCCTGGACACCTCAGACTATAAATATAACACCAGGTCATGTCAGTTGCAAAAATTCTCTGATGACTCAGCCCTCATGGGGTGTACTGATAAGGGGTATAAGACAGAGTATAGGAGTCAGGTGGAGAACTTTGTTCCTTGGTACAAGGAGAATTGTCTGCATCTTAACATCATCAAAATCAAGGAACTGGTTATCTGCAACAGCGAGCTTCTACATCTGGTTGCTATTCAGGAAGTGAATGTAAAGGCGGTGTACTCCTACAAGTACTTGGGGGTCCACATCATGGATAGGCTGGAGTTGTCTTGTAACACATACTATATAAGAAGGGGCAGAGCAGGCTCTTTTCTTAGGAGACTGTGTTCCTTTAATGTGGGAAGTGACATCCTTTACATCTTCTACAACTCTGTGATGGCCAGCTTGATTTTCTGCTCCATGGTATGATGGACCTATGACAGCCCACTGAATCAACAGACTAATTTAAAAGGCATGCTCATTTATGGGACACACTCTGAACCCCCTGAAGGTAGTAGCAAAGAAGAGAATTAAAACAAAACTAAGTGCCATTATGAACAATGCTGCACATCCTCACTCTGACACCTTAACACTGAGGACTTTCAGCCAACATATTATTCAGTGTAATTGTGTAAAGAAACATTATGGGGGCTCCTTTTTACAAACAGCAATATACTTGGATAATTCTTGACTGTGACTGTAACTGCCAAAGTAATGTTTTCTTTTTTTTTCTCTTCTTTCTGTCATTCTGATGCCTATTTGAGAGGGGTTTGTTGCTTGTCATAATATAATAATTTCATTCATTGAACTTCTGTAAAAAGCCATATTTTCCCTTGGGGACAAATAAAGTGATTATCTAAGCTGTGATGTTTTGGGTCAGTAACATCACATCAAGAGAGGCCTACCGAATCAGCAAGTTGATTAAGAGGGGTAATTCAGTTATGAGATGCACTTTTTTAATGGAAGTAGAGGAGAAGAAAATGAAGAGAAGGCAGAGGGCCATTATGAACAACGCCTAATATCTTCTCTTTGACACAATATCATTAAGCACTTTCAGCCAAGAAATTATTCAGCAAAAGTGTGCCAAGAAATGTTACCGGGGCTGCCTCATACCTATGTGAATACTGCTTTATATTGTCTCACTGTTTATGCCCTATTATCATTAGCCAAGTCAGAGATTTTCTTATTTTTTTGTAATTCCTTCTGTGTATTTGTTGTTGTTTGTTATAATATGCCATGAGATTCTATATAAAGCTAAAGTTTCCACTCTTCTATCTTTCTTTCTTTCTTTCTTTCTTTCTTTCTTTCTTTCTTTCTTTCTTGGAGGCCAAGATCTCATTCCAGGACTCTGACAGTATTATGTCATAGAACATTATGCTATTGAAAAAAGCCATCCTTGGGTACAATGTTTTCATGGCTGGACAAACCCTATAAAAATTGAAGCTTTTCCTTTTTTGCATTTCTTTTTCTTTCATTTTCTCTGTATTGATTTTGAAGTGAATTGTTGATATTTTATCTTAGTATTATTATTTAATTGAGTAGTATGCTATTGTAATATTCTGTTTTTGTGGATGCTCGGATATCCTATGGCTTCCTTTCATATCTTACTGTACTTGCTAACAGCATGCTGGGTGGATCCATGTATTATCCCTATGTCATGGTACTCTTATCAGTGTCAAACAGCAACAGCCTGAGGGTCACTAGAACATTACATTTTTTTCCAGTCCTCTGGTATGTTTGTGTTACTTACTCCAATTACAACCCCACCTTCTTGTGTTTTGCTTAAAGGAGTGGGACTTGTTTGGGGTGTTTTGATAAAGTATGACTGATATGCCACATACAACACCACTTTTCACCGTCGGTTATGTGGGTTGCAGTCTTCAGTGTACATTTTATTTTGAGTTATGACTGGGATGTCTAAAGAGCATTGAAAAGTGCAGCCCTGCTATACTGAAACTTACACAGACATCTAACTGAACAAGGATGCAAGATTTCCAGCTGGAATTTTAAAAAGTTAATAAGAAAATGATATAAACAAGTCTCTTGATGCTGATCCACCTACGTTTTAGTATTTCTAGTAAAGTAATTTCCAGTTTGTTTATGTTTTTGGCTCTTAGCATTTTCATTGTTGGTAACAAGCCATAATATATTTCAGTTTTAAGTTATCAACAAACATTTTTTAATGCTTAACAATTTATTAGGTCATACAGTATATATTCAGATCTGTGGTGGGCTGGCACCCTGCCTGGCTTTGTTTCCTGCCTTACGCCCTGTGTGGCTAGAATTGGCTCCAGCGGATCCCCATGACCCTGTAGTTAGGATTTAGCGGGTTGGATAATGGATGGATGGATGATATATTCAGATTGTTATAAATGTCATTAAATGACAATTCATTAAGTCATGTGTTTTATAACATTTAAAAATGCTTTAATAAATGGCTAAAAATGTATTTTTTACTATTCAATAATTATTTATGTTTTACTTATTAATGATGAGTGTTTTTAAAGCCCAGTTACACCTCTTTTATTAACCAACAACACGTTTGAGGTGGCATAGTGTCACAGTGGTAGCTTTGCCGCCTCACATCAAGGAGACTGTGGTTCGGTTCCTTAGTGCTTTCTTCATGGAGTTTGCATGTTCTCCCCATGATCACATTAATTTCCTCCTGATGTTCAGATTTCCTCACAGACTCCAAAAACATGCAGGTTAGATGGATTGGTGATGCTAAATTGGCCCTAGTGGGTGTCTGAATGTGAACATGTTCTCCCTTCAATGGACTGATGCCCCGTTTAGGAATTGTTCCTGAGATGCCTGCTGGGATAGTCTCTAGCTTCTACACTGACCTGCCCTGGAATAGCAAATTTGGAAGATGGATGGATTCTGTCAGGTATGCACACTAGAGGATTGCCTTCCAGCCTCACCTAAAAAATGCAGTACAGCTCTGAGATGAGAGGAGGAGCTATTGCCAATGGTCTTGTCTCCTTTAAAAACTAAAACAATCCAGCATTTCACATACCCACTTTACCAAGTATAAGATAAACTTCTGATCAATCCATGCCTAATCCCATTCTCAGTATAAAGCATACTGACATTTACTGAAAGCAAGTCTTCCTGTATCTAAATCATTTGGGAAAACAAAATACCCTCCTTCTAGCCTGTCAAGATTATCTGTAGATACTTTTCTTAAGCCCTGATTGTCTATTCTTCTACCTCAAGCTAAAGAATCTTCCCTTTAATGTTGTCCTGCTGGTCTTACAGATTTCAAATCATGAATCCAACTCACCTGTCCATTATGCAAGCCTCCCTTTTTTAAGTAATTCTTTCTTTTCATGTAGCATGTGGCATTAAGTCAACAATGGCCTGGCCATGTGAATTAATATGTATTTGTCTATCTCTACAGCCTTAGTTCCGCTCATGAGCCACTGTCTGGAAACCAAACCTCCTTCCACAGAAAGGATAGCTTCCTGAAAAAGCTGTCCACACCTCATCTACTGTATGCCTTGACCCAGAGACCATCACAAATTGAGACTCATGCCCAATGAATGCATACTCCATGTCACCATGTAATTGAAATTCCACTCTATATCTGTTAGCCTATACTTTTGCCTGAAGACATTGTAAGTGGCAGAGATGAAGGACAGGCATCCTAGGCAGATAAAGGAAGGATTTCATGCCCAGCCAGGAGGCCATAATTGAAGAAGCAAGCAAATGGGCTCACCAAGAGTAGATCATTTCCCCACACCACAGGTGGCAGTGTCCCTCCAAACTAAACCCAATCAGGACACCTGCAGGGTGGTATGGGAGATAAAGTCCAGAAATGCAGCCCTGTCTGGGTATTTCGGAACCACCAGAGGGAGCTGATGGGGGAGGACTGCCCTAATCTTCACACAACCCGGAAATGTTTTGGGCAACCTGGACAGGAGACCTACTCCCAAGAAAGCCCACTGCCTCACTTGAATTAAGTCAGAGGGGAGGGAGTAAGATACACTCTTTGGAGAGGAGGAAGGAGGAATTGTGATTGGTTTGTGTATTTTTACATGTCTTTGGAAGGGTGATCATCAGAAAGGTGCTGTTTTTGAATAAATATCTTTCATTTCAACCGGGAATAGTGTAAGGTAATATTGTGTCTGTGGTTTGGGTCTCTCTGGTGTCCCGTTGTGGTTGCAACATATTAATTTAATACAGACAGAGTTACAACCAGTGAGGATGATACTAATATTACTATGACGATCAAAAAATGGTTGGATTGATTGACATTTCCTTCAAGTATATATTTGTATCAATCTGCCAACATTATGGGAGTTATTGTTAATGTTCCCTGTGAAATACATTTTGTCATGTTGTTATATTTAATATATATTTAATATTTGCACACCCTTTTTATTTCACTGAGTCAAGTATAGTTTCTACTGGTGCTGTGATTAGTGCTGCTGTCTCACAGAGCTACCAATCTATATTATGTGTAATATGCATGTTCTCCCCATGTCTGTGTGTTTTTCCCACAGTCCCCAAAGATCTGCTGGTTAGGCCGAATGGTGACTCCAAATTGTCCGATGCTACGTCCTTCTCATTAAAGTAGTGCTTTCTTGGTGGTGACTTGCTAATGTGATTTTGTCTGTGGTTCTTCGCTATTCTCACAAGGTTTCTGGAAAATGTGGGAAGACCTGCGTGAGAAACGACAGAAAAGATGTTACATTATCTCTTATCACGCATTACATCCACACTAATATGTCAGGAGACATGAATGCAATATGCAGTTCTGAACTGTATTAGCCCATGTCTAACAAGAATTAAAAAAGCAGAACATTTTTGTTTGTTGCGGTGTATTTCAGAACAGGTAATCCACTTGAAGCTAAACATGTCTGGGCTTGGTCAGTATTTGGGTGGGAAACCATCTAAGAAAAACTTGGGTTGCTGCTGGAGGAGGTGTTAGTGACACCAGCAGGGGACTCTTACCTTGTGGTCTGACAGGCAGCGTAACATAGTGGTTAAGGTACTGGACTTCAGGTCTTGAGCTTCTGGGTTCAAATCCTTCTACTGACACTGTGTGAAAACACTGAAGAAAACAAAAGGTTTGTAATCAATTTTATCTCGGATGTTTTAAGGTACCTTGGATAAAAGCAACAGCAAAATAATTAAATGTAATGTATATGTCTGAGTGTGGATCCCAATGCCCCAGTGCAGTGATGGGAACATTGTACTGTACTAATTGGTGTCATCCTTAAGATGAGACACAAAACCAAGACCCTGATTCCTGTAGTCATTAAATTAAAAGAGTAGAGTGTTTCTCAATGTCCTAGCTAAATTGCCCACCATGGCCTAGTCATTCCGAACCCCTAATCATCCCATCTCTAAATTGGTTACTATCACTCTCAACTCTTCACCACCTAATAGCTAATGTGTCATGAGTATACAGTGTGACAGAACCACTATGTGAAAATGTGAATTTTCCCGTGGGATTAATAAAGTATCTATCTATCTATCTATCTATCTATCTATCTATCTATCTATCTATCTATCTATCTATCTATCTATCTATCTAGGGGGCGTGCCAGCCACCCAACCTGACACAGACAGACATTGGAGGCACACTTAGAAAATACACATATTTTATTTCTTTTTCTTCACTTGTTGGCAACACTTTCTCCATTCCAACAAGTACAGAACACAGCCCCCAAGCACAAACACAAGCACAATATTCCTCCTTTCTTCTCTTTCTCACTTTTCTTCTCCACTCCTCCTCGTCAAGCTTCATCCACCTTCCACCCGACTCTGGCCCACCGATCACTGTTTGCTGGCCCCTTATATAAGGCACCCAGAAGTGCTTCAGGTGCTCGTTGCCCCACTTCCGACAGCACATCTGGGTGTGGTGGAAAAACTGCCCACACGGGCTCAGGAACAGCTGCAGTGCCCCCTGGCAGAACCTCCAGATCCCAATAGGGTTGTTGACCACTCCATCTCCCATGAAGCCCTGTGGAAGGTAAGACCCTGACCAGGCTTTCTCCCCCAATCCCCGGCCATCCATGACAACAACTATAAAATTGCTGCTGTTAAATCACCCATGTGGATGCTACACATTGATGGTGGTTAAAGTGGTCCCCATACTGTCTATACTTCTACTGCTGTATACATGAAACTAATTAAATTAAGGCTTATCTGACCCTAACCCCTGCTTCACAGTAAGGAGACCTGGGTTTGCTTCCTCCCTGCGTGGAGTTTGCATGTTCTCCCCATGTCTGCATGGGTTTCCTCCGGGTGCTCCAGTTTCCTCCCACAGTACAAAGACATGCAGGTTAGGTGCATTGGCAATCCCAAATTGTCTCTAGTGTGTGCTTGGTGTGTGTGTGTGCCCGGGGCATGTTCCTGCCTTGCGCCCTGTACTACCTGGGATTGGCTCCAGCAGACCCCGTGACCCCATGTTAAGATATAGTGGTTTGGTAAATGACTGACTGACTGACCTTAATCCTAAATCTTTTATTATTTCAGTGTCACTAGTAACCTCTATGCCACTTTATCTCTGAAATCTGTGTAGATTTTGCAGATAACATAGAGTATTGTAAATGACATTATGTAAAAACCCCTTTAACTGACCATTTGGATGCACCAAAGGCCTAATTATGAAGTTCAGCGATTCAGCGACCATTACTGGGTTTGTGAGAAAGTATTGACCACAGGCTTAGTGGGTCTAGATGTTTGAGTGTCAGCAAGGCAGTACAGTAAGGAAGAAAGGAAGGAAAATGCATTAACAAGTTTCAAGATGATCTGACTAGAATGGCCCAACATAAAAATGTGAATAGTTAAGAAAGAGAAGGAGGAGGAGGAGTAAAGACTTTAACAGAAAACAAAGACATAGAAGCCCTCACAATCAGTCTCAGTGATGCAGATTGAGTGAGATGGTGGATGACAGAATGTAATGGAGACTGCTCACACTGCGCTAGTGAAGGTGTTCATGTTGCAGGAGAACATTGCTTTACCCCTGAAATGACAAACTTCTGCCTTCCATGTTCTGAACTAACTAAAGCTGCAGAGCTGGGTGGTGTCAGGGTTGTGAATTGCTTCACAGTATGCAAGTAACTTAATCCATATGATGAAATAGTCACTGTAGCAGTGCCTCAGTATGTCTAATCAGAAGTACAAAGGTGTTTTTCTTTTGTTTGCTGAATGCATATTTGTGTTCAATGTGATTTGTTAAGTGAAGGTACTGATAGTATCCTGCTTTTAGCAAATTTATTACATATTTCATTATTCCAGAGTATGATTTCTGTGTTTAGCCAACAATGAAGCACAAATGGAACTCCCAGATTACCACGGGGCATTTTGCATTTATATAGGAGGTATGGTGGGACTGAATGTTAGCAGGTAGTACTCGCCAGTCTGTGTAGGTTTATTTCTACAGCCTGAAGATATTGTTCTAAATAGAATGGTAGCACAAAACTGAGCCAGCATGTGTGTGCTTGATTTGTGCTCTGTAATGGATGAGCATCTTGTCCACACTTGGCTTTTCTCTTGCAGGTACTGTTGCTGCAATGGGCTCTGTCTAATTGTCTTCCTGTTATAAAAAAACGTCACTTAAGTTAGTGAAACTATCCACCCATAAATGAAACTGACTTAATCCAGTTTTAGGGTCACTGAGAGCCAGAGCTGATTACCAACACCTCAAGGCTAGAACAACGGCTGAACAGAACTAATATTTATAATGAAGTGAAGCAAGCCCACGGGGCCCCATTAACACATAATATTCTCAAAACTTAATGAAATTCTGAATCATAGAAGGGCCTGAGCCTCTCCTGGCAGCATCAAGTATAAAACAAGAACCTACCCTGGCCAGGTCCCCAGTCCATCACAGGGCCCTTTCATATATGCACTGGGTAAATTTGAAATCAGCAGTTAATGCAGAGGAAAAAACCCACTCAGACACAAACAGAATGTGACAATTCCACATAGTCAGTGCCCATTTTAGGGATCGGAATGTTTAGGTCAAAAGGCAACATTAACTACTTGCCACTATACCACCCACAAAAGACATTACTGTAATTTTGATGAAAAATGTTTTTCAAAGTGATGCAAAATTTGACAAATGAGTTTAGAATCTTTAGGTACCCCACCATGTAGTCTTACAATAGCAAAAACATACTTGAGCAACATAACTTTATGGAAAACAGACCACAAAAAAATAAGCACAAAAAATGGTTCATTGGTGGCAATGTGTACTGTAAACCTGTATTTAAGTTAGGCTTTGATTCATATGACAACTTCCACAGTGAGCTGTTCCTATAATGCTGTGTTTAACAATTTCCAAAAATCAAAACTATCAATACATCCAATTTAAAATATATTATCCCTCACAAATACTATTGTATAGAACTATTGTTCCCACTATATTCCTGGGAATGTTTTTGTTGTTGGAATACCCTTTAGTTTGCCGTCACTAACTTTCTAGCTTCTCTACTCTCTTTTATGTGTATTTTTTATTGTGTCTTCTATTTTTCTATTCATTTTGTAAAGCACTTTGAGCTACATTTTTTTGTATGAATATGTGCTATATAAATATATGTTGATTGTTGATTGATTGATTGATTGATTGATTAACCTTCATCTTCTAATTTATATATTTCTGCATCTGGACCTTCTATGCTCTTCATGTTCTGCAGAGGTTACTTTTTCTGGCCACTAAAACTGTTAAATTAGCTTCATCCTCACGCTGAAAATCTCCAGATGCTTTGTTATTTAACCTTTGGACAGCACCTCATTTAATGTGCTCCTTGAACTCTCACTAGTGAAGATGGGCTACTCATTTGGTTGCAGTATTATAAAATGGCAAGAAATGATGCTGTTGATCAGGGCTGAGGTAGTTGATGGTGGGTGCTACTCTTCTGACTGTTCACTTTTAGGTGTGTGGGGTTGGTGGATGGGGTGGTGTGCCAACTTTCCCAGAGTTCCATGCAGACATCCTCAATTTCCTATGAGATTCATTAATTTCCACAGTGCTGGGTTTGGGTGGGTTGGGTGGAGGAGGGGAGTCCTAGTTGTTTCTTTGTTACAGTTGGTGGTTATTGTTAATGATTAACTTATCATACAAACTAATCATGGTGCTGGGGAGTGGCAACATGTTGTATGTTGATTAACACATACAAGCAAGAATTCCATGGAATCATGACCCTATATACTTATTATACTATTGAAACAGATCAATTATTGTTTTTTCTCTTTTCTGCTTCTTTATTGAGAATACTATTGTCATTTAATGCTCTTTTGTGACTGATTCATGTTCTTTCATTTCTTTTAAAACACTGTCCATTAACCCACTCATCCATGTATTTTCTACGTTACTACATCCGTTCCAGGAAATTGATATACCTATTCTAGGAGCCGCAGATATAAGGAAAGAACTAGACTTGGACAAGACACCAGTCACAAATCACTTTACAAAGGAAGTAAAACACCTTTTGCAAACAGACAACTATGTTTCTAATGAGCACGCCCCATGAAATAAGAGAAACTATAAACAGAAATAAGAAAGCACAAGATGAAGGTCATTTTCATATACGGGTGTGATCCAGACACTTCTCCTTGATCTGATTTTTTTTTTTTTGCATCGAGGTCATGTTTCAGAGGTAAACCAAATTTCAATGTGTGTGGTCTGAATATTTATGTAAGCACCCTACTGAATGTAAGCCTCTGAATTTAAGATACTTACTAACAAAAAAGCTATTTTCACATTAAAGTATTTATTTTCGAGCATGTTTGTTTGCAAAACAAATATCTGCTCAAACAAGATGTGCAAGGAACATTTAAAATCATTCGAAGGGTCTGAACACAAAAAGAATTAATGAAGGGTTAGTGGATGGTGAAAGCATAATTAGCTAGGTATGTAGACAACTCTGCCACAGTCTGCTCCACAAAGCAGCATAGCCCCTTTCTGATATGGCAGACACATTCTGTTTTGTCTGATGTTTAACTGTCCTGTGTTTCCAAACACCACACCATTGTACTAATGCCACCCTCAGCCCACACCTCTCAACTCTCACAGTGCAACTTTTCTGGGTCATTTTAATTCACTAATGAAACATCATATAGAAGTTTTTTTGTTCAATCCAACAAAAGAATAATCTTCCTGATGCTGATTAGGCAGGCCTGCCTTCTGTCTTTTGTACTACTCTCTGCTGGGGCTACCACAGCACGTTGTCACTAGTACTTGTGACCTGCTATCATTTGCGTCCTATGACGGCACCTTTGAGTTTTTACATTATCCTGCAGTGACTTTACTTATGAATTGCTTCCTGAGATATCATTTATACATTATGTCACACACGTGCGCATTGGAGGCAGCAAAAGGGCTTGAATGAGGGTAATTCTGAGCCAGACCAGGATGTAGCAGAGTGCACTGACTCTTTTTCTCTCTTATCTACACACCGTTCATGGGAAATCCTGCCTGATCCTGAAGACGTCAAGCCTGCTTCCGACCCCTTTGACGTCACTTTCGGGACCCGAGCCTATGGACAAAGACCTTTCCAGGTCTGGCCTTGCTGATGTCATTTCCAGTCTCGAGTCTATGGAGGAACACCCTTCTGGTTCCAACCCCCCTGATGTCATTTCCTTTATTGGCCTTTAAAAGCCAACTCTTTTCCCCTATCCCTTCAGTTCTATTTTGGACTCTGAATCGTGCACTTCAGTGCTATCATTTTTGCAATTTTGCAGCCAGGAATACAGGTGACTGCCCCAAACCTTGCTATGGTTCTTGGTCAAGTTTGTGACAATTATTAACATCTACAATGGACTGGCATCCTGTCCAGGGTTTGTTCCTGCCTTGCTCCCTATGCTAGCTGACCCCCGTGACCCTGTTTAGGACAAAGCTGGTTAGAGGATTACTGACTGACATTATTAACATTTTCATAAAAATCAAACTGAGCTTTAGGCAAAACCTGAAAAAGTCAAGAATGTAGGCAAATACTTTTTAATATTAATTGTGTGGAAAAAATAAAAAGCATACAAGCAAATAGACAGTGGTTTGAACTTCAATTCAGTTCGATTTACTCTTGTTAAGTGCACTTTCAATTATAAGCAACATGCACAACAGAAATACAGCATATTGTAAATATGAAGCACAGTGTTGAAACATAAACAGAGACACATTATGCAATATATAGAAAAACATAAACAGAGTATAGAGTTGCATAGTAGGGGAACTCTTGAGTCATCCTCAAGCCTACATAATGGCCTAAGAAATAGAAAGTACAAAGCAGAGATTTTTCTATTGTAAAGGAAGGATAACAGAAGAGTGAGAACAAAATGTACAGGAAAATTATAAAATAACAAACAACTTAATACTCCTTATTCAAATCTAGTCATAGCCATCACGCAGGATGTTTGGTCCACTTTACCCACAATGCTACACAAAATTCTCTGTGCTCACCTTGCTCTACATATAACACCAAACATCTGTTTTGTTCCTGCCACATGAAGCCTCCTTACTTCAAGTTCAATAAACCTATGGCTGAGAGGGACTTTAAAGCTCTGGCAAATAACACTTTCCAGATATTCCCTAGGAATCACTTTCAGTCATTGTACTGATTTTCAGACCAACATAAATGCTGGCATTTGGAATCCACACAGGTTGCCCTCACTACAGCTTAGATCTTAACTCCTAAACAATCCACGGTGGAAGGGACACAGTAGGTGCAAGTTTTTAAACTGAAGACAGCATTTCTGACCAATGAATGAGGAGAAGAAGCAGATGTATACTTTAAACGAACAGAATTACAGGAATGCATCTTTTTCTGTTTATCTTGTACACCGAGTTTTCTGGAAATTAGTATTCATGGCATTTTAGAAAACAATACGTGCATTTTTCAGTTTTGAGCTTACATCTGGATAACTTACATCTTGAACCTGACACAAGTTATGTGAGAATTTTGTTTCTTTTTATCATGAACATTTTCACATTGTTTGCCATTGTTCTCTGTCTTGTATTTTCTCCACAAAAACATGAGATTGAAAAGTATTTTTCAGCCATCACTACAAACTACATGGAGTAAGTAACATATAAAAAATCATTTTTGGGTTGAGTATTCCTTTAATGTTTGTAGACCTCAGTGAGGTTTTAAGGCCTAGTTTATGAGATGAAGCTTTTTTCTTTTTTATTTTCATAGAGGTTAGTAGTCACAACACCAACATCTCAGTTCCATTCTCAATATAATGCTAGGAGGAATTCTGCCCTGTACAAAATGTAGATTATAGATAAGATGATTTCTGCATAACAAGGGAGCTTACAGAGATACTGAGTTAAAAGGGTTAAAGAATAGACTACCAGGCACAGGAAGGACTTGCATACAAAGTATTGTTAAAAAGGTCTAAAAGAGGAATATTAAAACTAATACAATCTGAGCACTGTATACCAAGGTGAAAAATGTCAAATACACCTTCTTGTTTTTGTAAAAACATGGAATATTAGTGACATGACTTCTCTTCATGGTTATCTTAGAACCTGCCAGAGGTCACAATCCATAAACAACGTGTCGCAGCTAAGCTATATGTTATTGGTTTATGTTTATTTTAAAGTATTATTTTCAGGTGTCTAGTGTAATAATGTTGCAAATATTGTCCAGTTCATTTATTATTTAGTATCTGTCGTGAACTAGGAGTCCCAAAGCACATAATCCCAAAAATACTTCCAAAAATGCCTACTACAGAGGGAAATCAGTGTCAAACACGAGCTAGTAATAAGGGCAAACAAAGATTCTTTAAAAATTAAAATGATTTATTCCTCACAAAACTGAAGACTGAAGCTCCTAAAAGCAGGCAAAAAGGAGTTAGTTTCCTATAACACCAAAGGCAATCAATCTAAAACAAGCAGGTCCTAATACAGATATTTAAAAAATCATCAAAAAAACAGAGCAGAAAGTAAAAAAATTGGAGATACAATAAATTCACAATATCACAATAAACACAAGTACACTCACCAACTCCCTAACATATTCACAATGAACTGCCAGGAACTTTGGGAGACTCAACGGATTTATAGGGCAGAGGGCAGTTCCTGGTGGTGATTGGCAAGTGGCCCTTCCTCTTGGGGGGACTACCCACAAAACACATGAAACATAACACAGGCAGCTTACATACATAAACAAAATCAAACACAAGGAATAATGCACATACAAAACAAGTAACAGTAACATTGTGAACATAATCAAAGAATCAAAAATGAACAAAAGAGATATAAATCATGCATTTGAACCATAGACATGGGAGGAACACTAAGTGAGACATGACAATATTCATGTATTGTGTTTCTATGTTCTCTTATATTCCTTGTGCTTTGCAAGGGTAAACCCCAAGAGGCGGGACCAACCTGATGTCACTGCTGAAGGACCGCCCTTAGCCTTTATATTCTAAAGCTGGGAGTGGATATTTTAGTGGTTGATTAAAGTTTAGAGAGTTCTGTTCTATTGTGAGTATTGCTTTTTGGACTCAGGTTTTTACTTATTTTTCTGTGGTTTCTGCTTAGAATTTTTTACTGGAACTTGTTCACATTGGATTCATTTTTTAGGCAAGCTCTTTTGCCTTAGTTTGCCCTTCTTTGCCATTTTTGTTCCTTTGTTTATATTAATAAATTCTAAATATTTCTCAAATCAAAAGTTTAAAGGTAGCTTAAAGACCAGATTGAAAACAAAGTGTCAGGTTTCAACCAGGTCAAATTTGTGTTTTTTGTCTGTTATTGTTTTCAATTTTTTGCCATTTATTTTGTTTCTTTTGTTTATTTTTTTCATTAATCTTTGCGTCTATTTGTAATTGGAAAATGTCTTGGTTATGTCCCATGTGTTTTGTTGGTTGTCCACCAAGAGATGGGGCCACCTGCCAGTCACCAGCCAGTATATTGGAGGGCCTTCCATAATTCCTGGCAGTTCTTTTCAAACATGCTAGGGAATGGAGTGTTACTTATGTTTTGCTGTGCCTTTTGCTTTTGGATTTCTTGGGTTTTTTGAGCCTGTGCTCTGTTTTCGATTTTCTTAGGATTCTGTATTGGGACTTTCTTTGCTGTGGATTGCCTTGCCTTCTCATGCAATTTCTTTTGTACTTTCTTGGATTTCAGACCCTTTGTTAAAATAAATTGTTTATTTTATAAAGATTCTTCTAGGCTTTTTTCGTATTTTATTGGGGTCTGGAAAGTAATTGCTCCCCAAAGGGCATATTTTGAAAGTATTTTTGGGACGTCTGTGCTTTTGACACTCCCAAGTCACAACACAAAGAGCAATTCACATAATCAACAAATACAACATTAACATACATCTAAATGACATAAAAATGAACAAAGACTTGAAACAAGACTTTGAACCCCAGCTAGAGGTGGAACCATAGCCAAAACATGACGTACGAGTGTGTCCTTTAATTGGATTGATGCCTCATCCAGTGCTCGTTCTTTCCTGATGACTGGTGCTGCTGAGAAAATCTATAGCACGTTTTGATAAAATGGTTTAAAAACTGAATAGACTGGTTGACGTACGTGCAAATGAATGATTAAACCTTTGTGCATTATTACAATCTGCGGTGGGCTGGCGCCCTGCCCGGGGATTTGTTCCTGCCTTGCATCCTGTGCTGCCTGGGACTGGCTCCAGCAGACCCCCGTGACCCTATGTTAGGATATAGCGGGTTGGATAATGACTGACTGACTGACATTATTACAATACTCTGACAGAATCTTGGGAATCTCTGACTTAAACCAGCTTATGTGTGTGTAGTTGTGAACTACAACTGATTGGACACCCATCACAGGTTGGTTCCTGTCATGCTCCCAAGACAGGATTCAGACCTGCTATAAAACTTGAATTATCTAGGTCAGAAAAATCGCAAATAACAATATCAATTAAGCACAACATTTTACATTACCATAAAGTGAAAAAAAGATAAAATCATCCATCACTGTCATCTATGTATATTGGCCAAAATATTATTCTGATTTTTTAATAGAGCTGTGAGCTACATGCCAGGATAATGATAATGCACCATGGATGTGTTTGATTACATTTCTGAGACTGCATCTGTATCTCCCTATCTTGCTATTGTTGCCCTTTTTCTCTTTTTATTTCTTTTATGGCTGCGGTGGGTTGGCACCCTGCCCGGGATTGGTTCCTGCCTTGTGCCCTGTGTTGGCTGAGATTGGCTCCAGCAGACCCCCGTGGCCCTGTGTTCAGATTCAGTGGGTTGTAAAATGGATGGATGGATGGATGGATTTCTTTTATGGATTTTTTGTCCTTAAATCCTCAGCTCAATTCACAGACTAACATACTGCAATATAACATCATCAAACCTGCTTGATACAATTCAGAGTCATGTTGGGACCAGAGCCTATCCCAGTAGCAACATAAACAAAGTAGGAACCTATCCTGGATAGAGCATCAGTCCACATCCCCAGGGTTAATTTAGAGTCACCTATTGACATAGCAAATGATTTTGTAGATGTGAAAAGAAATATGAATAATCTGTAGGAATGGGAAGAACATGCAAGCTCCATATCGGCATGGGATTTAAAGCCAGACACTGGATCTGTAATGCAGCAGCACATCTTACTGTGTGACCATCCAGCCATAATCAACAACTATTAATCTTTTTACTCTGTCAGCATCACTGAATTGAGCTGTCTGTCATCTACTGAGTTGTCTCCAGGTAGCTCCTTACAAGATGCTTGGTCACACTTCATAGTCTGTTAGAGTGAATTGCCTGGCTTCAGTAAAAACTGATTTAGCTGTCTTCTTTTTATCTGTGATGCATTTCATTGCAATAAATTGTTGAATGTTTATTTAGTTCTCCTTTTATCAGTATGTCACATCACTATTGCTGCAATTTCTGTCCTCTGAATTGCTTCTGGTTCACTGTCACTATCTACCACCTGGCAGAAGGCAATATAATAACAGAGAGAGAGACAAGGAAAAATGGTGGGTGTCACAGGAATGTTTTAAAGCTCAAACTCTCAAAACGGGCAAGTGCTGGAACTGAAAGGATCATTCACACTGGTCACTTTTATTATGAGTTGTTATTTACTGAGTGGCACATACATTGCTGTGAAAAGGTATATGTCCCTTGGGCGATTTCCTCCATTTTTGTATCTTTTTGACGCTGGATGTTTTCAGGTCTTCAACCAAAATTTAAAAATAGATAAAAGGCACTTAAATGAGGAAGTAACATACTATATGTTTCAACGTATACCATTTATTGAATTAACATAGTTATCCCACACCAATTGGCATTGTGTGGACAAACTATTTGACCACTTGCACATCTCCATTGAGTTTAGGTCTGAATTTTAATTAGGCCAGTCCAAACCTTTAACTTTGCTTGTTGTCTGTCATTCTGATGTGGAATGACAGACAACTTGACTTGTTGACTTGTTGCATGACTCCACTATACTTCAGCTTACGGATGGATGATTAGACATTATCATTAGCAATTTTTTGATACAGAGTAGAAATGACTCCTTCAATTATGGTAAGTCATCTAGGTCCTGAGGTGGCAACACCATCACACTACCACCACTATGTTTGACTGCAGGTATGATGCTGCTGTGTTTCTTTAACAGCAAACGTAATGAGAGTCATGTCATTCAAAACGTTCCTCTTTTCTTTCATTATGTCTTATAATGTTCTCTTAAAGGGTTTGGGGATCATCCAGGATCCTTCCTAAAAATTAAGAGCATTTATGTTTATTTTAGTTAGCAGCAGTTTCTGCCTTGCTGCTCACTAATGAAACATTTTCATCTAGCGTCTTTCTGATTATGTAGTCATGATCAATGACCTTAGCGGAGGCATGAAAATCCTGCCATTCTTTGGATTTGTCTACAATCCTTTGTGACCTCCTGAATGATTTTGCACTGCAGCTTTGGAGTAATTTTGACAGATTGGGTACTCCAGGAAATATTTACTACTGTTCCAAGCAGAGATTTGAAGTCAGAGTCGTGGAGTCGAAGTCGCTGTCAGAAGCAATTATTGGGTAACTGGAGTTGGAGTTGGTAAAAGTGTACCGATTCTAACTCCATCTAAATATAAATTGTAATATAATGTGTTAAAATTTCAAATTTCACATGTACTAATTAGATTAAGCAATTTTTTTCTTTACAGCATGCATCTAAATCTACATTGAAGACTGATATCTATCACGTTATCTCTCTATTATAAAAGTAAATCCTTAGGCGAGACTTTTTCAGAGATAATTTCAAGACCTGCAAGACGACACTTTAGCCATGAGATTTTTTCAAGTCACGCCCTCCTCTCAATCATATTCAACCACGCACATGGCCCTCTCATCTTTCGTTCATGTGAATGCTTTTGACAGACACAGTTCCTGCTCTCTTAGCTGTTATAAATTTTTACATTTTCATCACTTTAAGTTCCCAATAAAAGAAGATGTATTATGTCCAAATCTTATTGAAGAATTTCACCACGAAGAGTTATCAGGAGAAGAAATGAGTACACGAACAATCCTAGCATTGAGAAACAATGAAGTCAAACAAATTAACGTGAAAATTGTCGATTGGTTACATGGCAAATTGGTTAAATGCGTATCAATACACTATGCTGAAACAGTTGGTGGTGATTGTGTGGAAGATGAAAACATCAACTTACAATATCCCGAAGAATATCGACAGCCGTCAACATTGTACAGTCTTCCACCACCCAAATTACTGTAGAAAGAAGGATTTATGCAAGAAAAGTATTACATCTTCAGGGAATAACATTAGACAACAAAGGAGATTTTGATATACCATTCGTATTAAAACGTTTACAGTTTCCCATTAGAATAGCTTTTGCAAAGACAATTGACAAATCACAGAGACAAACATTCAAAAAAAGTCACTTTATTTATTAGAAACAAACGAAATTCATTCACAGACAGTAATACGTTGCATTGTCACGATGTACTGTAAGTCCAAACACAGAATCAAAATTCAATGTTATATTGACGAAAATTTAATTAAAAATTTTTTTTTTACTGACATTTTACAGTAAAGGTGCAAGTTTAAAAAGTATTTGCATGTTAATTTCAAATCCAAACAGAACAAAATCGTATAACGCAACGAATACCTCTAATGCAACATGAAACATAATTTACTTTCAAATTATAACGTTTTACTATTTTTTAATATAGTTAAGTACTCTCTGCAATGTAAAATAGTTAGTTCTATTATACATATGTAACAATTCCCATGAAAATAGCAATCTGTTTAAATTGTACATCTGCATCCCCATACGCGAGCGGCTGAACTGCAATGTGCCTAGCACGTAGTGCCTGCCTGGGGACTGGCGAGCTAGTATCTGAGCTGTATCAATATCTCATCCAGAAATTTCTTAAATTTCATCAAAGTTTGTGCTTCAGCTACATAACCCAATGATAATTAACATTCTATGGATAACCATCCTATGGAACACCAGTCCATAGTGTCATCTGAAGGAGCTACATATAGTGGATTGAGAAACTATTCAGATTCCTTCACTTTCTGCACACTTGATTGTGTTGTAGATTTAATTTTAAGCAGACACATTTGGCATTTTGCCTATTAATCTACACACCTTGGCTCACAATGACAAAGTAAAAACATGTTTTTAGAAAGGTTTACAGATTAAAAAGCACAAACTGAAATCTCTCATGGATATACCTTATGTATTCAGACATTTTGCTGTGGCACTTCAAATTGTGGTCAGGCTAATCCTGTGTGCTTAAATTATCTTTGACATATGTGTAGAATTTGATTGAAGTCTACCTGTGGGAAATTGCATTGATTGGACAGTTTAGAAAGACAGGCATCTCTGTGTATGAGGTACCACAATTCACACTTGCATGTCAGGACAAAAACCAAGCCATGAAGTCCAAGGAACTCTCTGTAGACCTGGTGAGGCATAGGTCAGGGCAAGGGTATAAAACCATTTCTAAAGTTCTGAGCATTACCATGAGCGCTGTGATCTCACTAATTGTGAAATGGAAGATGAAAAAAAAAAGGAAGGTGACCACTCTAACAGAATTTCAGAACTCTTCTGCTAGGGTGGGAGATGAGAAAGCCATCAAAAGTATGCCCATCTCTGCAGCATTTGGTGAATGGAATGTTCATGGTAGATTGACTAGATTGAAGCCACTCTTTTGTAAAAGACATATGAGAGTTTAAGGGATTCTGAGAGTATGAGGAAAATATTGTATAATCTGATGAGACTAAAACTTTGGGTGGAATTCCAAATACTATGTCTGGTGAAGACCAGGTATTGCTCATCACTTGCCTAATACTGTATCTACAGTGAAACATGTTGGTGGCAGCATCATGCTAAAGGGGTGGATCTCAGTGGCAGGGACAGGGAGACTGGTCAGAACTGAGGAAAAGCAGAATGCAGCCAAATACAGAGAGGACCTTGAAGAAAACTTGCTTCATAGCGCATGAAACTTCATGCTGGGGCAATGGTTCACTTTTTCAGCATGGCAATGACTCTAAGAGTACAGCCAAGACAAAACTGGGGTGGCTTTGGTACAAGTCTCAGATTGTGCTTGAGTGGCTCAGACATAAACCCTATAAACCCGGGGTGTCGAACTCCAGGCCAGGTGGGCCGCTGTGGCTGCAGGTTTTCGTTCTAACCCTTTTTCCTAATCAACGCAGAGTTTTCACTGCTAATGAACTCTTTTTGCCTTCATTTTAATACCTCTGTTTTTAAGGATTCAGTCCTCTGAATTGAGTCCTTTCTTCATTAAATGGCAGCCAAACAGAAATGAGATGTGAAATGAGCCAACAGTTGACCAGCTAAACTGGGGCTTCAAACTCCAACCAATTTCACTCCAACCAATCTCTTAATGAGAAGCCGATTATTGCTGTTAATTAAAATCGTTATTTCATTCCATGGCATGTTGTTGCTCTCATTCTGCCACAGCAGACATTTCCAAAATTGTTGATTTTTCAGTTTTTTCTAAGAACACCGTCAAGATGTTTTGGTGACATGAGCAGATCAACCTTACTGAGACCTCCACCTTTCTTTATTTTCAGATATTGTGTGATGGACACAGGTGAGCTGTTCATGTGGTAGCTTGTCTTGTGTCTCATTGCTGTTTGGCTGCTAATTAAGGAAAAAGAGACAACTAAGGGGCCTGATTCGAGTTAATTAAAACTAAGACAAAAGAAGTTTATTAGCAGCAAAAACTGGTCACTAATGAAGAAGATGGTTAGAATGAAAACCCGCAGCCACTGCGGCCCTCCAGGACCGGAGTTCAACACCTGTGCTATAAATCATTAATGGAGAAAGGTTGCAACTCACAGATGCTTCCCATCCGATCTAGTAGAGTTTGAAAGGATCTGCTAGGAAGAATGAAGTAAACTCTCCAAATCTAGATGTGCAAGAGATTTACATAAGATGAGCTGCAGCTGTAATTGTTGCCAAAGGGGCTTCTACAAAGTATTGAATTAAGGCTGTGAATGCTTGAATAGATAGACTTTAGTTTTTTAAATTTTTAATAAATCTGCCATCTTTTCTGAAAACAGGTTTTCACAAAAGTCATTAAGGGTTACTAAATACAGGCGTAAGAACAAAATTGGCAAATTTATTTATTTAAAATTAAATACACAACAAAATAAAGTGTGCAGAAAGTAAAGGGGTCTGAATACTTCCTGAATCCACTGTACCTATATCTTTCATTGGATACAGGGAGATGGTCTGTGTATGAGCAAGTCACAAAAGAATGAACATCAAACAAATTTAAAAAAGCACTCTACATGTTAAACAAGACACACAAATCTCCTGTTGGGTACGACTCCTGTCCTTTAACAACCTGGGGGTACTACAGGTGGCTTCCTCCATCATACATAAGTGAAAGATCTGCCATGTTCTCTTATGGGAAGGTAATGAATTTTGTTTTTGGGAACTTTCTATGTTGCTGCATGACCAGACTGGCATACAGAACACTTCCACTGGTCTCTGTTCATCTTGTTCTTTGCCTTCTGCTTTCCCAATGATAGTCTCTTGCCAGCCACATTGTGTTGCATTAGATGCTTTCCGATTGTAAGTTTTTATGGTACATGCTGCATTCATATCCTTGCGGTGAGCTACACATAATATTTTGTATGCATTTTGATTTTATACATTCTGTCTGAGAGTACTTGGTTGTTTGGATTACGTAGTTATCTTACACTATCTCCACACTCAACTCTTAAAATCATCCCATTGTGTCTTCTCCTGCACCTCCCTTAGATGATTGCACTTCATCACTCAGCCATTCTGAACCAATCCGATCATTTATATTGACACACACGTGAAGGTAATTCCACTCCAGGCCAGGGGGTGGTGGGGTGCTCTAACCCTTTCTCTGTTATCCCTGCAGACCAAACACGGGAAATTCTGCCTGATTCCAGCTACGATGACGTCACTTCCAGGTCTGGCTACGAAGATATAATTTCTGGTTCTGGCCACCCTGACACCACTTCTGGGTCTGGCTACAAAGATGTCATTTCCAGTTCCAACCACCCTGACGTCACTTCCAGGTCCGGCCACGATGATGTCACTTCCAGTTCCGTGCCTTAAAACCCAGAC
This sequence comes from Polypterus senegalus, assembly GCF_016835505.1. NCBI lineage: Eukaryota > Metazoa > Chordata > Cladistia > Polypteriformes > Polypteridae > Polypterus > Polypterus senegalus. The sequence continues at coordinate 85,731,538 of NC_053160.1, forward strand.
CATTTCCTATGTTTCCTCAGTTCAATGATGGACTCGAATTTGTACACATAAGTGCAACTAAAGTACACAGGTGGCTGCCCCAAACCTTCTTCTGTGTTTCAGGGGGGCTATTTATTTCATAATATTTTAGTTCTTTTCAGCTCTGCTTCATGTTCTGTATTAATGTTTCTTTCTCTTATACAGCCAAGCTCCTTTTACAGCTTGGATAATCATTTTCTCATCAATGTCAGAGAGACTGATTTAAAATTTAGAAAGGGAGACAGCTCCTGGGACTTCTTCCATGCACATTTCCTCTTTACTAATAGCAGTATATCCCTGCATTTTCCAAACCAACTACATTGCAGAAACCTGTTCACAACTAATGAATTAACGCCTGGGGCCACTCATACACATTTGACATTTTGACCACACTACTAATTTTCAGATGACTACATCGTATATGAACATACTACCAAAAAAATTAAAAAACATACAAATCATTTACATAAGATTTAATTTCTTCTGGTAAGGAATGATCAGAGCTGCTTTACAGTTCTATGACCTTTAACAGTGTGAAATTTGCACTCTATCCTAGTGTCTGAGTCCTTAAAGAAATGTGTTAGGTTAATTTTCGATTCTAACTTGGTCCAGTATCCTTGTGTGAATGTGTGTAGTTATAGTATGTCATTGCTGTATTTTAAGATGTTCAATTTTAGCCTAAATGTTTCATTTTGATTTTATTGATTTTTTACACAGTTAAACAATATAACTACCATGGCTACTAATGTCACTATGACATATAATTATACAAAAAAGGCCTGGTAGTAAGGGCAGAGGAGAAGAGATGTAGACATGTATTGATAAGGGATGGAGAACTTTGTTTCTTGATGCAAAGGAAATTGTCTGCAGGTTACCATCAGCAAAAACCAAGCAACTGGTTACTGACTTTCACTGCACCAAACAGCCTCTATGTCTGGTCACTATTCAGGATATGGATATTGAGGTGGTGAACTGCTACAAGTACTTGAGGGTCCACTTCTATGACATAATGGATTGGTCTCATAACTCGGGGGAACTATATAAGTAAGGGTCTTTTTTTCTTAGGAGGCTGTGTGGTTTAATTGACATCCTTCAAATCTTGTATAACTCTGTGATGGCCAGTGCAAATTTCTATACTGCGGTGTGTCTGGCTGGTAACATCTCTTCAAGAAAGGCCCACCAAATCAACACAGTAATTTAAAGGGCAGTTTATTGCACTTGTATGTAAATTAATATTATTAAATTCATGTTAATTGCTTAACTCTTCAATTATTATGTCAGCTCTGCTATTTATAGGCATACTGTACACATCATTGTTGTGACCACAAAGCAAAACTCTTCTGAAAACAGAGGACCGTATAAAGTGTAATCATAACAGCATTCCTGCCCTTTTCTGTCTTTTAGTACAAAGCATGACATTCAAGACAAGTAAACAGTTGAAAGAATGCAGAATTGTGGTGGCCTAAACATTGTGGTATCTCTAAGCTGATGAAGTTACTGATTACTCAACATGCAAATTTTCCCAAAGCACTTAAAAGTATATTCCTGAATAGCCATATGCTCTTTGGATGGCACGTTTGCATGTAAAGTTACCTAACCTGCCTTTTAACATTAAGCTATAAAAATTCCTCCTGAGGACAGATGATTCATCCAAACAGACTGCCACTTTCTATTCACTTAATGTTTCCAAAGTAAAGTCACTTTTGGACATCCAAATTGTGATTTTCAGCCAACATACTAAGTAATTTGTTTCATGTAAGTTCTGGGTGTAAAGAAGTGTCACCATTTGTGCAGTATTTACTCTATGTCATCTTCCAAAGTTACTGTTTTTTTCTTATTAAAAGTCTTATTATGAAGTAATAGCAGGCAGCTTTTCATAATTTAAAGGTTAGTGTATCTGCTGATTGAACTATTTTAATGTCATCTTCAAATTGAACCAGTTTGTTACATTTTCTCACACTTCATTTATTTAATCCTAAAAGAGTTGCAGACCCTTTCAAACTGACCCTTTCTGCACCCCATTCGCTTAATACAGAAAAAGATCCTCTCACTGCAGTCCATAGTGTTCTACGTTTATGACAATTCTGTGCTTGTCTTTTCACTGTTTCCAGGATTCGTGTTAGTTGTATTGTTAATTAGAGTTTTTTCTTGGATAGCGTCTTAAAAGTGAAAGAAAATAATATACATTATAGTGCAATAAAATGAATTTGTTGCTTCTTTGTAAAAGCCGAACATTTCATGCAGAGAAAACCTTTCGTATTTAAATCAGTTTTAATACACCCTTTCTGGATATCTTTTTTTTATTTTACATCTAGGTGGTTCGCCCCCTGCTTACTTCGCTTGCTACCCCGGCCTGCGTTATACGCCTGCCACGTTGCGTCTCTGCCGCTCACATTGTGAAGAGGGGGGATGAACGCACCCCAAGGAGACGTGGTCGCTCCTCCGAAACCTTAAACGGTGATACAATGGGAAACAAATACAGTTTTTTTTATCTCCTCTTTGCTTGATCAGCTACTGCACCACGTAATCTGCATCTCGCGCTGCACTTGAAACATTTAAAAGCCTGTACAGCAGCTGTCCTACTGCTTGTGTTTTATTCCTGGCCCTGGGCGTTGTTAAATCTCTTGGCACAAAGTCTTGTCTCACAGGACGTGAGTTTTTGATATTTTTTAGTTTAGAATTTAAAAACGGAATAAGCATCGGACAATTTAACAACATCACATTAAAATTTAATAAATCCTGAAAAGAATGATACCAAACTTATATATGTAGGTTTTAAAATGCCCGATTTAAAGCATGACAAAAAACGTCACATAAAAACGTCACATAAAATCGTTGCACAAAATCATTGCACTTTTAGGCTTAGTATTTTATATATATGTATATATATGTATATATATAGAATAGATTTACTTGTGGTATGAGTAAGGTGATCTGCCATAAAATTTACTTAATCCCCTTTTAAATAATGAAACAACTTTTCTTCTGCTTTGGTTTTATGGTAGTTGGCTCATAGCTATCAGGTGCTTAACCACCACCTTCTGAACTGGAGTGCAACTCTGGATATTGATTTTAACATACACAATTTCCCACCCCCCATAATTAAAGAAGTATCATATTCCATAAAAGAGACCAGTGTTCTTGGGAAACTTTATTAGATATTTAAAGTCATATTCCTGAAAAACCCTCTGAAGAATATTACAAGTATAAAATTGTAATTTGTCCCTTTCCATCTGTAAAGACCACCATTCTCTCTCATGAATATATCTTGGACACTCTGCATGTACATGCTTGACTGTTTCTAGATGAGAAAAATACCCACACCTCCCATTAACTTATGTTTTCATTAAATACAAACTATTATTCAGCCAATCAGTGCTCAAACCTTAATCTTGATAATGCCACCTCCTCCCTTTTGTTCTTCTCTGCAGTTCTCAACCATCCCACTTCTTTCTAAATGTTCTATAAATGCTTCCCTTGTTTTCTCTTCATCCCATTGCCTCTTCCATATTCTTCTAATTTCAGTTTTTATTATTACCAGTTTGCAATAAGCATTTAATAACACACGTTAAGGGATAGTGTGATATGACAGGGTGCCACTGTTGGAATAATTCAATGAAGTTAAAGAATTACACATGTTGAGTTTATTTAATTATTTTGTTAAATGGTGCAACTCAAACTACCTACAACTGAACACCAGCTAAACCAAGGAGCTGGTGGTGGATTTTAGGAGGCCCTCCTGGACCCTGTGATTATCAGAGGTGACTGTGTGCAGAGGGTGCAAACCTATAAATACCTGGGAGTGCAGCTGGATGATAAATTGAACTGGACTGCCAATACTGATGCTCTCTGCAAGAGAGGACAGAGCCAACTATACTTCCTTAGAAGACTGGCATCCTTCAACATCTGCAATAAGATGCTGCAGATGTTCTATCAGACGGTTGTAGCGAGCGCTCTCTTCTAGGCGGTGGTGTGCTGGGGAGGCAGCATAAAAAAGAGGGACGCCTCACGCCTGGACAAACTGGTAAAGAAGGCAGGCTCTATTGTAGGCACGTTGCTGGACAGTCTGACATCTGTGGCAGAGTGACAGGCGCTGAGCAGGCTCCTGTCAATCATGGAGAATCCACTGCATCCAGTGACGAGTATCATCTCCAGACAGAGGAGCAGCTTCAGCAACAGACTGCTGTCACTGTCCTGCTCCACCGACAGACTGAGGAGATCGTTCCTCCCCCACACTATGCGACTCTTCAATTCCATGTAAACGTTAAGACTATACAAGAATATACAGTAGACTGTTATGCCTGCCTTGCACTCATCACCTTGCATTATTTAACTTGCACTGCTTTTTTTTTTTGCTCTTTAATTAATATTGTTTTTATCAGTATGCTGCTGCTGGAGTATGTGAATTTCCACTTGGGGATTAATAAAGTATCTATCTATCTATCTATCTATCTATCTATCTATCTATCTATCTATCTATCTATCTATCTATCTATCTATCTATCTATCTATCTATCTATCTATCTATCTATCTATCTATCTATCTATCTATCTGTCTATGTATTTGAAATAATAAGGCACATATGACTCTGATCTGTGGGGAAAATACAAGGTGCAAAAGAACCATAAAAAAAAATAAAACAAAACCTTGCTCCCTCACTTAGCCTACCTATAGAAATTACTAAAATTCAATTTGCCTGGTCCCACATGCCTGCCTTTCAAGCACTCTTACATTTCACTCCTGTCTCTCCGCCATGGCCTCTCTTCCTCAGGCAATTAACCCTTCATTCGGATTCTTCTTTTAGTTCCTTGCATTCTGATGTGAGCTTTCTATTCAGGTTACTTCTGACCAGGTCCTGAAGCATTACACCTGCAGTAATGTATCACATTCATTCAACCTTTTGATACAATGTGGGATGCAATCTGCATACTGTGATTTCAAAAACTTTGAAGGCACTGTAGTTTTATTTTTTGAGTGGGGTGTTGAACCTGATGTTAAAATAAAGAATAAGAGCTTCTATATAAAAAAAAATCGAGTATTTATTTGTTATTATAAAAATACAGCTGTTTCCCTAAAACTAACACTTTATATAATTTTATATTTACCAAAAATTCCTGGTTGCTCAGTGCCTTCGAGTCATAGAAGACAACTGAATGCAATTTATCTTTCAGTCAACTGATCGTACCCTGTAAGAAAGGAAGTGCATACTGTAAGTAGCAGCCATCACATATATTTCAGGAGATTTCTGAAAAAATCATGTTGTGATATTAAATGTGTTTGAAAATAAATGATTATAAACTATTATCTTTTCTTCATGTTTAGAATAACTCGTAAAAATCTGCACGTATCACACAATTCAGGATCAGCTTATTTGACGACTATTTGAGGCATGTTTATCTCAGTTCAATCTTTTTTTTTCAGAATTGCAGTGGCTTATACTTTGGAAAGCATGGAAATTAATGAAACACCAGAGGCTCAAACAAAGGTATGTGTTATTGTTATTTTCAATGGAAGACGAACATGTGCCTAGAGGTGTCAGGAATAAAATGCACTTAAAAAAGAAATGTCATAGCGCTTTAACACATTTTTTTCAACAAGAGCTAGATTATTTCTGCTAGATTTTATGCACAGCTACATCTTACCTACAATAAAAAAAGTGGAATAATCTCCAATAACAGACAAGTGCTTATTGAGAACTCTGCATACCTGAGTAATGCCAAGGACACCTTGTAAATACATAAGATTATGTCTACTATGCATTAAAACACACATGGAGAGGATAAACCCAAGGTAAACAGAAAAGTAAAAAAAACAAAATGATACTTAGAGACTCAACGCCCTACAGTAGCTGCCTTACTAAGCCTAAGCAAAATTTGCATCTTTGTCCTTGCTTCCCTATTTTCAGTGACTTGTATATTACAAAATTAGCAATTGCAGTCATCAAGTTTGATGGGGTTAACTTTTACCCATCTATAGAAATGCACCAACTGCCATAAAAGTGCTATTTACCCAGATAATGGTATTGTATTTTGATGTGGTTCCATAAAGGCAACATAGCTGAAATCTAAGAGGATGTTAGCAATTTGATCTTCTCTGTTCATGTTACTCCAATGCATCACTATATTAGCATACTCAGGTAAAATTATGAGATGCAGTGTTTTCTTGCTGCACAACTTTACCAGACTTCTATATACCTTCTAGAACATATAATCCTTTTATTGTACCTGTTGTAGTGGTAACATACAGGACTGGCAGTATTTTAGATTAGATTAAATTAGATTAGATTAGATGGCTGTTATTATTCCCAAGAGGAATCTGTTGCATACAACAACAGAAACATAAAAAACAAAGATACAGACTGACAGGACAAATAATTAAGATGGCCTGAGCTGGATTAAGAGTTGTCCGTGCTTGCTGTTGGACATCTCCTTGTGCTGAGGAATCTGAAAAGGGTAACCAGGAGATATGTCTGATTTTTATAAAAGGAAGCACAAATGCTTGTGGCTTAAAAACAGCATATTTGCCCTTGTGTTTTAACCTTGTTTTAATAGATTATTTTTCATTGCCTTTTAACCTCCATATTCACTTAATTTTATTGAATTATTGATTTAAAAAGAATTTTGCACTAATAATAATAATAATGCATTTTATTTATATAGCTTTATATACCTATATATATATATATATATATATATATATATATATATATATATATATATATATACCCTTTCCCATGCTCAAGGCACTTCACAGAGTGTCAGAAAGAAACAACAGATATATAACCTTGGATGCAAATGTTTCCTGAATAGAATGCTAAAACAGAAAGAAACAGGATACACAAATCATTAAATAGAATAAAAGAGATTAAAATATGAAATTCAATACTAAAAGAAAAGCCTAGCAGATAACATCATTTGAGATATCACACACACAAATAATCCTGAGCATCTGGACACAAAGGAAGGCTAAAAGAAGAGGCAGAATCTCAGGTTAAGTTAAACGCCTTCCTGAACAGATGACTTCTAAATCATTTTTCAAAAAAATGAATGGAGTCAGTTGATGTAACTAAATTTAGGAGGTCATTCCAAAGCCTGACTACTATACAGCTAAAGGCCCTGTCACCCATAAAGTGCAGGTTAGTGTGGGGCACAACAATATTACCAGAATCAGAGGACCTTACTGGGTAAACAGGGGCACAGTGATGGAGAAGGTCACTGATGTAGTCCAGTGCAAGGCTATTTAAAGCTTTGTAGGTTAATAATAGAATTTTAAATTCAATCCTGTAAGACACAGAGAGCCAATAGAGGCAAAGGAGGATGGGTGTTATGTGTTCACTGTTGCTGGTTGATAGATGTGGTTGTTAGATAACTACTCCAACTCAGTAATCTTATGATTGTCAATATAGCATGGAAATAGTTTCCATAATGACATAAATTCATAATGGGTAACCACATGTGCTGACCAGACTTAAGCCTGGAAAGCTTATGATAAAGTCTGTTAATGCATTTTTAGAATTCAACACAGACTTTTAGCGATAAGCAAAATACAACCCATGGTATAGTGCAGGAGGTATAGACACTGTATTAGAAACTTTACGGGAATAGCCTGGGGAGTGGCTATATTGTCATTGAAGAACATTCGGAGATTAGCGGCATAAGCGTTTGAAGGTTTGTTCTAGGTTGAAAGTTGGAAATATTATTCTTCTTGCAACAGAAAATCCCTCAAACCACCCCCCCCCCTCCATAGTTTTGAATCTTATACAAAAAATGGGATACCTATGTTATGTGAAAAGGGGTAGAAGAAAGAGACAAATTCATAGGTTTAAGCCCATGCACACATTTGAAAGGGAATAGCACTGTGGAAGTTAATTTGTGCATATATCTAACTAATAGTACTCAAAAATATATGTGCTTCATTTGTATGAAGTTTGATGCATAACAGTGTACTGATTAACCTTTTCAATTTGTCTGTTGGAATGGAGGTGGCAATCAGAAGATAAATTATTTGAAATGCTTATTCTGAAACAAAACTCATTAAAAGCAAGAAACAAACTGAAATTCTTTATCAGATGCTAGAAAAAACATGTAGATGAAACAGTTTATCAATAAAGGTATGAATCATTTCCTTAGGAAAAGAAAGGTTTTCAGAAGAATGAAATGGGCTGTCTTGAAAAAACAATTTGCAATGACGAGAACATTAATATGTCCAGCAGAATTTGAAACGTCAATAATGAAGTTGACTGAAACATTTGCCCAACATCTGCTAGGCTAAATAAGATCTACTGGACAACTATGTACAGTTTTAAGATTTATTACAGATATCACAACCCCTTACATACTTTCAGGTCCCTTTCCAGATATGGACAAGAAGTCCCATTTTCCAGTCAGTTGGGATGATATCCGTCTTCCAAATGGAAGCAAAGATTGTTTGCAATGCAAGGAAGACAGTCTTACCAGCAGCCGGAAGAAGTTCATCCCAAATATCACAGATCCCTGCAGCCTTCCCTACCCTCAACTGGTTCACCACCTGTGCAATCTCAGTGAGACTGGGTGGTTCAAAGCTAATTGGAGGATCAGCCACAAGAACTGTGGACCCAGAGATGTTCAACGTCCTAGCCAGAGGATCAGCTTTAAACAGTAGCTCAAAGTAGCCAACCCAGCAGGTCACAACTGCAGCATCATCCATAAGGACCATTCCGTCACCCACCCTAACTCTCCAAGGAACAAATTCAGATGTGCGTAGTGCTTTGATTCCTCTGTAAGCAGGACATGGGCCACTAGACCACAGATGGTGTGTCACTTGCTCACAGATTCCTCAAACAAACACCTCCTTATCTGCCCTCAGCGCCCTCACAGCCGTCCTTCTAAGTTCCTAGTACAGAACGGAGTTGCCATCAGGCCATGTGCTGTGATTCCTCTTGATGATATCCAGGGTGCCCTACGAGGTGAAACACCTCCTTCTGGGAACACTGGTAACACCTACACAGCCTTCAGGGTCTTGTCAAGGAAGGTCTCCTACATCACATTAGGATCAGCAGTCGCTCTCAAGTCTGTAAGTTCTTTGCACAAACTGGGTGCAAATTTATTAGAAAGTCTGATCTTGGAGTCTGGGTAAACCCAACCTCATTTTCCTAGTAGGTGGTACCTATTGGACATAAGCTGGAAGCAACAACAAATCTGTGGTCAGAATTAACAAACTGGGCACATCTGTAGATCCTGCAGTTTTGTAAGAGCCTCCAGTGTCTGCCCACAAGGATGTGATTGATCTCCTTCACCACACCACCAGTATTGGAGTACCAAGTCCAACAGTGCGGCTCAGGGCACTAGAAGCAGGATCCAGCAATATGCAGCACTTGATCTTTTGCAAAGTCAAAAAACATGGAGCCACTTTCACCACAGTTGCCAGACCCATGGGGACCAACACAATTCTCAGAGCCAGCCCTATCAATACTAGTGGTTGAAATTAAATCACCCATGACCAGAGGAGTGTCACGTAGTGGGCACCCATCCACCATCGAGAAAGTTGTGAATAAAACGTCTCTCTCACCGAGAAATCTCTCACTGCAGTCGGAGCTAAGACAACAGACAAGGCACCTAGAGAGTGCTTTAAACTGAATCTCATAATACAATCGTTGAAAAGAGTGACATCGGACACCATCGGAAGGACCTGATCCACTACAGCAACAGCTACTCCCTGAGTATGACAGCGATCAGAGTGATCAGTCTAATAAAAGGTGTACCCACCTACAGAGATCTGGCTAGTGCTAGGTCTGCGCACTTCAGAGAGTGCTGCCACCAAAATGTGGAGTTTACGAAGCTCCTCTGACAGTAAAGGAAGATAATTATGCCGGACAGACAAGATATTCCATATGCCTACCCAGATGGGCCGCCTCAGATTGGGACCGAGTGCTGCTATGCAGCAGGTGACTCCTCAGCACCACATCAATTCCAATTCCCCATTGGCTCTCTGGTGGTTTTAACTTTTCCAGGAATGAGGCTTTCTCCCATTCCCTTCATAATGTGAGCAGCCTTCCTATAAGCGGCTGCAGCAGAGCTACTCCTATGGAGATCAGAAAGAAGTCCTGTCCATCATTTCAGAGCTGGGTGAATTATTTTTACAGCGAATGAAGTGCCAATTCTACCACCGACTCCCTGCAAGATGGAGGACTGTTTGCAAGACGGATGCAGTTTAAAGTCATACCCACCAACTAATGGTGCCACTCTCCCGAGTCAATTTTTATGGTTAAAAAAATGTCCTAATCCCAGCATCATAGTTCTTTTCAGCAGGAACAAATTCCTTCTAGAAGTAAGCACAGGAATGTAGTTTTTGTCTTAGAACGTTTTAAAAATGGAAACACTCCAACGCCACCTTCAAAAACCTTTACTTCTACCTTGAAAGAAATATTTCCATCAGAATGGCACAAGATTAGAGCTGAAGTGAGCAATGTTTTTAGGGAAGCAAAGTGATCAGCTTCAGGAGTCCATGAAAACTTCCTACAATATTTTCTTGAAAAAGAATTTACTTGGTACTATATACTACTTCATACATTTGTAATAATACTCAGCAAACGAAAATTTTAAGTGCATAACTGTAATGGGTAAAAATCAATCTATTCTTCACAAAACTGGTAGATATCTCATAACCTAGGACAAACAATGAAAATCTGTGAATTTTTGTTTTTTCTAATTTGGGGACAAATGTGTTATTTGCAGTATATATAACTTCTCTCTGAAATGTTCCACACAAGTGGCAAAATCAGATGTAAAATCAAAATGGCATCAAAAATAGAGACACAGCTTACAAGCTCATCTTTTAAGACGTAGTTAACAGATATCTGAAAAATGGCAGGTGCATTATTTAAACTCTAGGGCACACCAAGTTGTTCTTGATGTTTAGTGACTGTATTATATGGTGTCTTCTATTTGCCATACCCATACACATGCATCAAATTATACACGCTCCTTCGATCTAATTTCGTTGTAAGCCCAAACCTAATTTATTCACAGAATGAAGAAACATGGAGGGTAATTATTTTTCATAGTAGTCCTAATTTGTTACAATCAATATATAGCCATGGAGTGCCATCCTTTTTTATGTAAAAAAAATTCAGACATGTGTATCAGTAAGCTTTTTGCCCTAGGAACCAAGTTACCCCTGCTCTTCTATAATATTTCAGTAATTATTTACTGCTCTGATGCTGATATTTCTGGTTATAAAATAGGTCATCACTATAGCAATTGACAAAAGAATTTATAATTAATTGCAGAATTACAGTATTCGCTATAATTCCCACTATATTATCAAAAATTCATTTGAGGTTTCCACTACAGTGCCTGTTTTTCTTAAATAATTTGGCTCAAAAACTAATCAGCACACCGTCATCTAAGAACAGGCTTATGTTTTGAGTTTGGTATTTTTCTGTCCAGCCATTATAGCTCTGGACTGTCCTTAAGAAACTGTGGCACACAGACACACACATAGACAGACACACATCCATCATCGAGATATTAATGTTTTCAGTATTAGGATACCCTAAAAAGTCGAGATATGTCGGAAACTGGAGATTAATATTTTTGATAAATCTAAAGCTTTCACCATAGGTTATGGAAAGGAGGACGCAAAGCAAAAAGAAACTGGCACCATTAGGAGTGCTTGGAACCGTGAGAAAACCATTAGCCAGATTCCAATTTTATAGCCCTCCATGGTTTTAGTCTGTAGGATAGTTAGTGGATATAAATGCCAAATGACCTCACAAAAGATGGCATGTGAGCGGTAAAACTATGCCCTCACCAGGAAAGGCAAATATAAAGCTGTAGCAGGACTACATAAAATATCAGTTGTGTTTGTTCAATGTTGCAAGTGTTTTTTGGCTGACCTTTTTCTTGCATATCAGGGGTAGGCAATGTCAGTCCTGGAGGGCCAAAGTGGCTACAAGTTTTTGTTCCATCTCTGTTTTTTAATGAGGTTTCAATAATTGCTAATGAAGCACTTATTTCTCCAGTGACATTTTGCTGCTTTATTTTAGTGGTCTCGCTTGTTAAGGTTCCCCACCCTTAATTGCTTATTTCAGTTTTAAACAGCTGCATTCACCATTTTAATGGCTCCTTATTAGCAATAAGATGCATATGACAAAGGATACAGCAGTTCTCCATCTAACTTGCTTCCATTTACAACTGTGTGTATTCATATACACTATTTGGTTTAATAAAACACTTAAGAGTAAAATATGACAGACTGAAAATGATCTGTTTTGGGGATCAAAATCAGGAAAAAAATATCTATGATATAAAAACCTAATATTGCAGAATAAGAAGCTATGCAATTAAATAAGATCTGTGATTGCCAAGGATTGGTTTCTAATTAAGCAATTGGGTTGGAAAGCTAATCTGAAGCCACTGTGACCCTCCAGGACCAACGTTGCCTATTACTGTTGTATGTTTAAACCAGTGTTTCCCAACCTCGGTCCTGGAGGGGCACACTGTGGCTGCAGGTTTTTGTTCCAACCAGATTCCTAATCAGTGACAACACCTAATGACAATGATCTCATTTAATTGGCTGGTATTATGTTTCTTTTATTCAACATTCACAAAAGTACAGCAGCATGATTTTTACATTTATAAGACATTTAGAAATATTTCTGCTTTTGCTATAGGTTTAAATGCTGAACTCTATTTTGTTGATTTCATTATATTTTACCCTCTGTGCAGTTTTTCTTCTTTGTTTTATCTTATTAATGACAATTAAAAATGAGAAGAGCAGATACACTGGCAAACAACACTGAATAATCAAAGGCTGCAACTACTTTAACATCAGACCCACTAATTAGTAAATAATGGATTAATTAAACAATTAGAACAAGTAGGAAGTTAGAATGAAAATCAAGATGAAAATATTGTTAAATAATACATTATTCCCATCATATAACTGCTTGGTACATTTTAATATATATATATGTTTTACCAAACTTAGTTTTCTAATTTCTATATTGTTCCCAAAACACAGAACTTGGGAAATAACAAATCACTTAGTTAGCCGAGTAGTCCAATTAAAAGCAGAAGCTGGTTGGAACAAAAACCTGCAGTCACAGATGGGCCACAGAACTGAGGTTGGGAAACACTGGGTTAAACAATACCTGAAGAACATATTCCTTCTGCAAACCACAAGGATGTACCCTATTACAGCCCTTAACTTTTTTTGGTGGTAGCGAGTTCCCTGTTGTTAGGTCCCAGGATGCAAACATTAGAAGAAAGGACTGCACATTTCAAAAGAGGGAAATAAAACTAGGCATCAGTATAAACCAGGATTTAAAATAACACATTCTGCTATCATTTCACCAAAAAGGAACGACAGATCTTCACTTTCTTTCCAGTTGCACATTGCAGTAAGCTGTTTTGTACTTTTCATCGCCAACCAATCCACAGCTGTTGGACTGTTATCTCGACTCATCAGTGAGATTATTTAGTTTGCATTTCAGAAGAGCACCATATGAACTGCATTTCTACTGTTGTTTCATAATTTGGATTTTGCCAGCTTCCATCCATTTTTCTACAGTTATCATGTTTTTATATTGGCCTTTGTGTGTGTATAGATATTTGATGTTCATTTTGTAATTATTTATGTTTTATAGTTAAGATAAGCAAGGTTGGGCTCCAATTTGTCTTTTTCTTTTCTATCACTGAAAATATTTGCATTTATATTGAGATTGGGTAATTAAGGGTGTGTGTAACATTTCATCATTTCTAACATATTAATGTTAAATTTACTTAACTATAATTGTTGGTTTATTTTTCTGTTTTAGTCCATTGACTGGAGAGCTTAGGCAGAAGACAAGTAAGAAACTGAATGGTATGTATGGTTTGGCATGGCTGAGTTCAGACTGTAAACTGCCATCATCAGAGTGTAAGTGTGGTTATTACAAAGTAGATGAGTGATTGGATTCAGTAATGAATGGTGTCACACACGTGTGATTAGGAGGCAGTCAACAAGCCTGGAGATAGATGAGTGAAATATCGCGAGACAAAAGGTCAATCTACAGTACTAACGCTTCTTTCTCTCTTTCTTCAGACAAAAGGAAGAAAATTAAACCTACCTTACTTCCTTGTTCCAAGATGGCCACCGGAACGTCACCTTTGTCCTAATCTGATGACATCACTTCCGGCTGCAACCTATGACGACACTTCCGGTCTCCAATCAATGACATCACTTCCACCCATATCACTTCTGGTCACTTTTGATGACGTTGCATCCGTCTGTCGGCTTCATTGTCATTTCCTGCCAACTCATTTCCGCCCGCCATTTTTGCTTTGTATAAAAGCCACAATTTTGTAAAAGCCGCTGTGATATACTGTAAAAGTATTTTTTATCACCTTATTTTTGCTTTTTCATTTTCATTGTCCTGTGGACATTATATGGAGACGGTCTTCAACTCTTTTTTTCTCAGTTGTGGAAATCTTTTTCTTATTACAATGGATAGAAGATGTGTGTGTCCTCTAAAAGACGGGTATCCCATCCAGGGTGGATTCCTGCCTCGCACTATATGCTTCTGTAATAGGTTTCAGAATACTCAGAAAAGGAACAATTGAAGAATTTCTATTCTTCAGTAAGAGTCTTTTCATGACCCACTAAACACACTAGTTTAGTAATTGCAATTATATTAAGAAAATTGTTTTTTTATTCTATTATGCATTAAGTAACAGTTTACTTCATATTTCAAGTAAGTGTGTCAGGAATAACTATTTTAAAAAGAGTTATCTGGACACTTGCAGTTAATAGAGTTTAAATTAAACTAAAAATTATGCTTTGCATTTTGCTTAGTGGCCACACAGAGGTTTGGTCTTGGGTGCATATATTACTATATCTTGAGACTTTTAACAATAAGTAGGTTTATAAGAAATATCTTTATTGACCTTAATGGAAAGTTTAAAAGATAACTGATTGCAATTAGCTGTAGGTTAGCAATCTTCTTCTCCTTTGTCCATAGCTATTCCCTTTTTTTTTTTTTTTGCCTAGACTTCCCCAATAAAGATCTCAGCAAGTTTTTTTTTATGGCCAAATGCCTCTCCTGACGTCAACCCTTCCCATTTATCTGGGCTTGAGACCAGATCCAAAATAGAGACTGGGTTCTGTAGGTTAGCAAAAACAATGTTTATTTATAGCATATTTTCAAACACAAAACTTCTTTCCAATACTTAAACTAAACAATTACCAAAAAGTAAGTAAAAAACAAAGAACAATTATTTATAAAAGGGTTTTAAATACTATAAAAACAACAAATCAAATATCCAGTCTAATAAACAAATGAAATGTATTGCACAGTTCTTTGAGTCATGTCTTACTTGAAGTCAAGTACAGATTTCTCAGATAATATTTAGAACACATTTCTCTTATAAAATACATTTGCATTTTAATAGCAAAATATGTGGCAGCTAAATCTGTTTTCCTGAAAATACAGTATATAGAAAAATCTCGGACTCTACATCTAAAAGCACAATAGATTAATAACACTCCGAAAGACAACAGTTACATTATTCTGAAAGGAGTTGCTTCACACATTCCTATACAATAAAATCACCTGTAATTTAGAGCCACCAAACAAATAACATAACATAAATACTTAGCTACTAAATAACCCAAAAGAATCTTGAGAAACCGGTAAGGTGAGTTTTTGTCAAACAACTGCCATTAGAATCCTACATACTGTACCTGAAATCCTAACTGCTCTAAACATGCTTCCTTCAATAAATTATTCAAATCAATATATTTTTCCTAAGGACATTTCCATGGAATAGACATGTGCACTATTCAATATTTACAAATTACAGCTTGAACCAAAAACATACTGTTAAACCATAAACCCAGAAACATCATGTAATATATACAGTAAGTATACATAGTATATATAATGATTTTATTTTTAAGTCCAGGTGTCCAGATTCCACTTGTCCCAGATCAGTATACAGTATTTGGAAATTAATCGTTGGAAATAATTACAATTTTAATTAAAATAAGAAAATGCACCATCTACTGCGGTGGGCTGACACCCTGCCTGGAGTTTATTTCCTGCCTTGCACCCTGTATTGGCTGGGATTGGCTCCAGTAGACCCCCGTGACTTTGTAGTTAGGATATAACGGGTTGGGTAATAGATGGATGGATAGAAATACACCATCTAAAAATAGATTTATAATTTAGGAAAACACATCAACTGCAAGACAGAAAAGGTGCCACAAAGGATAACAAGAAGAAGGAAAATAAAAAAGAGAGAGTAGTTTGACCTTTAAAAAGCAATTAGTTTTCTCAGGATGATAAAGATGACCTATCAGATGGCTGGAATGGCTGATTCTTTGTCAGTACAAAGACTGAAGCCATGAAAGGATGGCAGGACAGCAGAGTTCCTCCTGGTTTTTTTGACGCAACACATCATGAAAGTTTAAACGTTGTGAGTCCATGTCCATACAAATGTTTATGAAGCAGGTTGTTTACTCCTTCAAGTGAAAGGAGTGGGGCTATATATTATGTCTTTTAAGACAGTGTCACAAACTTGACCACAAGTCATAGCAAGGTTTGGGGCAACCACCCATATAATTGGTATCCTGGCTGCAAACTTGTAAAAATGTTACACAGCAGTTATGTGCAGAAAACCAAGTCCTAAACAGAACTGAGAGAATAGGGAAAATGTGGAGGCTTTTAAAGGGGAAGACAGGAAGTGAGGTCAAAGGGGTTCGGCTCATAAGGGTCTTCAACCATAGGCTTGAGCCTGGACGTGACATCACAGGGGCCGGAGCTGGCAAGGTCTTCTTCCATAGCCTCGGACCCGGAAGTGACGTCAAGAGGGAAAGGTGGAATCTCCCGTGAATGGTCTACGGGAAAGGGAGAAAAAGAGTCAGTGCACTCTGCCACATCCCGGTCTAATTTGGAATTGTCCTTACTCAAGCCCTTTAATTGCCTCCCATGTGCAAATGTGTGACAACAGTCAGCCAAGAAGACGTACTTCTTTTCATGCTACAAAACTTTCAAATGTACAGTGGTCCAAAGGGCTGCCAGAATGCACTGTGGCTTGGTGGGAAGGATAGATAGATAGATAGATAGATAGATAGATAGATAGATAGATAGATAGATAGATAGATAGATAGATACTATCTATTTTATTTGTCAAAAGTACAGAATTTACCTTTTTACAGAAGCTCATGGAATATTATAACAAACAAAGAACAATATATACACGCACAAAGAATTACAAAAAAAAATAAAAAAAACCTCTGACTTGGCTAATGATAAGAGAGCATGAAAAGTGAGACAATATAAAGCAGTATTCACATAGGTATGAGGAAGCCCCGGTAACATTTCTTGGCACACGTTTGCTGAATAATTTCTTGGCTGAAAGTACTTAATGATATTGTGTCAAAGAGAAGATATTAGGCATTGTTCATAATGGCCCTCTGCTTTCTCTTTGTTTTCTTCTCCACTACTTTCATTGAAAAAGTGCATCTCATAACTGAATTACCCCTCTTAATCAACTTGCTGATTCGATAGGCCTCTCTTCATGTGATATTACTGTCTCAAAACACCACAGCTTAGATCACAGAGATGCAGAACATGAGAAGGATGTCACTACCCAAATTAAAAGAATGCAGTCTAGTATATAGTATATTTTGTTCTTCCTTATATAGTTCACATGTGTTGCAAGATGAATCCAGCCTGTCACTGATATTGACCCCCAAGTACTTGTAGCAGTGCACCACTTCAACATCCACTCCCTGAATAGTAACCAAGCATAGTGGCTTTTTGGTGTGGTGAAAGCCAATAACCAATTGTTAAACTGAAGACAATTCTCTTTGCAAAAGAAGCAAAGTTTTCCACCTGACTCCTATACTCTGACTCATCCCCTTGCCACCCCATTAGTGCAGAATCATCTGAAAATTTAAGCAATTGAGAGGCCTTGGTGTTTATAATCCATGGTGTACAGGTTGAACAGAAAAGGAGACAGGGCTGCTCCTTGTGGTGCTTCAGTGTTGCTCACATGCATATCAGAGACACAGTCCTTGAGCCTTACAAACTGTGGTCAACCTGACAGATGGACCATTATCCAGGACACCATAGGCTCTTTCACTGCAAATCTCTTAATGTGGCTTGATTTCAAGTAACTGCCCCATTATGCAGTTTTCAAAAAATGGCATAGTTTTGTAATTCCCTGAAATACAGCATGTGGATTAAGATTTCAATAAGAAGGTGTGCAATAATATTTGACTTCTTTTTGGCACATTTAAAAATATTATTCCAATCAGTTTTTCTCTTTTCAAGGCCAAATGGTAACTTCAGACTCTGAATGTAGGGTCTTTTGGGCTTAGAGACAGGATTAGAATGGAAACTCATTGTTACTCAGTGCAACAATTGAATAAATCAGTTATGCAATGACGCAGATCATTTCACTGAACTTAAGCAAATGATTTAAATCACTTTGTTGAACACATGAATAAGATCACTACGCAACAGCATTACCAGGTCGGACATGAAAAATACACATTTTTTAACTGTGGTCTCATTTCTCTTCTGGCAAGGCTGACGTCTAGTGAGCAGATAACAATACGCAGTGCAAAGACCAAACAGTTAACTAAGCAAAAGAATGATGGACATTCTCTTCACTAGCTGGCGTATTAATTTATTTTACATTTGTATCTTTCTTTCCTTCACACACTGATTTGCTGTCATCCCTTAAAATTAATTATACATATTTAATAATATATCTATTTCAAGATATCTTAATTACATTTTGAGATACCTTAATGGCATTTTAACATATCTTGAAATAGCATCCCATCCTTTATAAGATATGTCAAAAGCATTCCGAGGTGTCTTAAAATAACCGTGCATGTGTGTAGTCTGCCCAATTGGTCATTCAGCACCAGGCACTCACCAACAAAGTCTGACTACAGGCCTGACTCCAAGAGTGGGCCCTGCTTTTCCTTTTACTGAAAAGGTTATCTTTTAATTTATTTTAGACTATGCAATTAATGAATTTTAATTTGTGTGGACCCTTCCCTTAGACAAAATTGTTACAGATACGTATAATATGAGCACACAATTCAGAATACATAGTTCTATGGCATATAAAACATGAGTTGGATGTGTACTGACTGCACAAGGTGACAACAATAATACTATACTTAATGTTCATATTTGGAGACAGAGTCAGTCAGAAACATGTCAAGGTTAATACTAGGAATTTAAATAAGTCTTTCAAACGAGCTAAAGACATTAAACTAAGATCAAGAAAAATAAATTAAGCAGGTGGTAAGGAACCTATGCCAAAGAAAGACATAAGAAAAAGACAAAACCATAGCCAAAAATGGAAGAGAATTCAAAGATACCCTATCAGGAAAAACTAATCAAGGAACTATAAAGATTTTTCTTTGAATTATCCAAATATTTGGCTGACCAGGACATGTACAATGCTGACCTTTATATATTTGACCTGTTGATGTCACACACTGCACACTTTCTGTTGATCTTACCTAACAACAGCTTGGTTGCTAGACCCAATTAATTGCACAAAAAACCAGATACAAAAAAAGCAACGTGGAAGAACATTTTTTTTTACATTCTAAAAACTTCATTAAAAAATAAATGTAACCATTGAATCACTTAATCCCTCAAAAAATGCCTTGGTGATTTTTAAAGGACAGGTAATGACTATAAAAATTTTAAAAAGTGTCAAATTATGGCTACCTGTTGGATTTCATCCACATTATCTGCTGACTGAGATAAATGACATCATTCTTATTAATGTTTACATCCTTCCTCTGCAAATGGTAACTCAGCAACTGAAATGGTTCATTTTGTCACCAACATTCTAATGATAAATTATCCTGACCCTGCAGTTACAATATGTGGTGGCTTTGCTCATGTGACTTTGGAAGAAACAATAACATATTTCCATCAGTTTGCATCATGTTCCACTCAAAGAGGATCTTGAAACCCGAAGAATTGATCATAAAATCAGACCCCGACTTATACACCCATTCAAAAATATGACACTTAATTTGTTTTTTCTTCTTGCCTCCTCCAATCTCACATCAGTTTCTCAGACACATCAAATTTTATTGCAGCAGCACAGTTACCAATTTCTTTCGCTACTTCAATGACATTTAATTTAAAACCAGCTTCTTATTTTCGTCACGTAGGCACGAGAGAGAGAGAGAAAAAGGTTAGGAGCACACACTGATACAGCGAATTGCTGCACCCACATAGATAAAAAAGGCAGTGTGCTCTGTGGTTACTCTCTCAGGTGAAGGTTAGCATATCATCCCTTGTACCAATAACGTGAGTTTTTCACATTTGATTTATACAACTGACATTATAAAATACCAGAAATGATACTGTAAAATCAACTCCTGACTTAATCGCGAGACAGCTTATCCGCGAGTATATACGGTAAGTGTAATCTTCTGGCACCTTTTGGGTAAATCTCACCACAATCTGATCCATCTCACTTCTGACTACAAGCCTGTGATTATAGAAAAGAAGTAATGTTCACTAGTACAACATTGAGAAAAACACAGGAAAAGTGCAAGACAAGTGATTAACTACACTAAAAAAATAAAATAAATAAATAAATAATAATAAATAAATAAAAACAACTAATAATAAAAATGTAGTAACAAATGTCAAAATTGTACTCCATATAATAAACTACTAATAGTAGATCTGAGGGGAGTAGGGAGAGTCTGGAGAGCCGGTTCCGAAAGCAGCACTCCATAATGCTCTAGGTTTTGCAGAAGCAGAACTTAATAAAGATGTCTTTAATGGAGAGCAGTCTCGTTGATCTTTTCTACTATGTGCACTATTTGTTGCAGTACCATAGATAGACGTTAGATAATATTCATTTGTTTAATCAAATAACCCCCAAACACAAAAAAGAACTTTTAGCTTAGATAATGATGAAAGCTGTTGCCGTCTAATAACAGGCATGTGGGTAGGAGCAAGATGGATCAGACTGCTCTTAAATTTGTTTGGTTGTACTACAGGTTTACATTAACAGGCAAAATACCTAAATAAAGCAAGTACAGCTTGTTGCGTTCATGAATGAAAGATGAAGATTTCCTTGAAACAGCAGTTACAGGTTCTAATGATACTTCACAATTCTACAGAAATCCTCAGCAAATGCAAAGTCTCATTTTACCTATGTAACTTGTGATGGGAAAAAGCCAATCTATCATTCCCAAAACATGACTTGCATTTAACAGATATCTTTTAATCCTGGAATAAAAAATAATACATTTTTCCATTGTCTATATAACACCTCTCTCACATGTGCCACATAAGCAGAAAAATCTCGATATGATTGATAAAAGCAGAGACTAATCTAACAAGCTTAATGACAGTTCTTCTTGACTATCAGTGGCTGTATTAAATGCCTTCTTGTATCTGCCATCCTTATAAATATACAGTATTTAAATTTGCCACTGGTAACTAAATTATGAGTACACCCCTCCAGACAACATAGTTTTAAGGATAACACAAGCACTCTCATCTTGCCATTGTCATAATCCTAGCATGATGTTTACAACTTTTCACATAGGAAAACATTTGTTTAGTGTATCTTTACAAAATTATGTAAGCGGCATGCTGAAAAACAAGGATTGTGTTTCCATGATCAGCTATAGACTGTCATATTAGTAGTTACATATATCATTTTGTGTGTTTTCTGATTTTCTCTGCATCTGGTTTTACATATTAGCAATCCAAATTCTTCAGCATCACCCCCCCTTTCAAAATTGTTTACTTCTTTTGCTTGCCAGATAGCCTAAAGTGTGGGAGCACTTGTCGATGCTGGGAGCCCCAGCTAAGTTTTATACTGACAAGAAAAGACTTTCTCATTCTTTTTTTGAGATTGGACAGAAGGTGTAGCTCACAAGTCAAAACATCCAACTGAGAGTACAGTCTTGTAAACTTGGTCCATGGTAGATCAGTCCACATGCTTTCCTTAGATGGGTTACCCCAGTTATTCATCATCTGTCATTGCCAGCTCATTTTATGTTGCATTCCTCTTTTTAATTCCCTCCCTGAAACTGGAGTATAAGTATCACTTTTTAGGAGTGTTGACAGCTCCTCTCTTCCAATTAACTTGTGAGGGATATTGTAAGTTTGAGATTCAGAAAATCTTGGATTCAAGATGAAGGGGATCCAGAATGAACTAATTTAATCTTTGGCAGAGTTATGTTCTGGATGATTGCTCATAGGACCATTTTTAGGATGTATGTGTCCTACGTCCAGAGGTTGCACTGTAAAAGGAGGTAATATAATATTAACAGGTTGTTCTATGTGTAATATCAGTTATTTTATGTTTTTTGGCACTGAGACAAACTAACACATCTTATTATATTTATTCCCACATCAATTGATTGAAAAAGTCACATAGCTGACATCACAATTTTGATGATATACACTCACCTAAAGGATTATTAGGAACACCTGTTCAATTTCTCATTAATGCAATTATCTAATCAACCAATCACATGGCAGTTGCTTCAATGCATTTAGGGGTGGGGTCCTGGTCAAGACAATCTCCTGAACTCCAAACTGAATGTCAGAATGGGAAAGAAAGGTGATTTAATCAATTTTGAGCGTGGCATGGTTGTTGGTGCCAGACGGGCCGGTCTGAGTATTTCACAATCTGCTCAGTTACTGGGATTTTCACGCACAACCATTTCTAGGGTTTACAAAGAATGGTGTGAAAAGGGAAAAACATCCAGTATGCAGCAGTCCTGTGGGCAAAAATACCTTGTTGATGCTAGAGGTCAGAGGAGAATGGGCCGACTGATTCAAGCTGATAGAAGAGCAAATTTGACTGAAATAACCACTCGTTACAACCGAGGTATGCAGCAAAGCATTTGTGAAGCCACAACACACACAACCTTGAGGCGGATGGGCTACAACAGCAGAAGACCCCACCGGGTACCACTCATCTCCACTACAAATAGGAAAAAGAGGCTGCAATTTGCAGAAGCTCACCAAAATTGGACAGTTGAAGACTGGAAAAATGTTGCCTGGTCTGATGAGTCTTGATTTCTATTGAGACATTCAAATGGTAGAGTCAGAATTTGGCGTAAACAGAATGAGAACATGGATCCATCGTGCCTTGTTACCACTGTGCAGGTTGGTGGTGGTGGTGTAATGGTATGGGGGATGTTTTCTTGGCACACTTTAGGCCCCTTAGTGCCAATTGGGCATCGTTTAAATGCCACGGGCTACCTGAGCATTGTTTCTGACCATGTCCATCCCTTCATGACCACCATGTACCCATCCTCTGATAGCTACTTCCAGCAGGATAATGCACCATGTCACAAAGCTCGAATCATTTCAAATTGGTTTCTTGAACATGACAATGAGTTCACTGTACTAAAATGGCCCTCACAGTCACCAGATCTCAACCCAATAGAGCATCTTTGGGATGTGGTGGAACGGGAGCTTCGTGCCCTGGATGTGCATCCCACAAATCTCATCCCACAACTGCAAGATGCTATCCTATCAATATGGGCCAACATTTCTAAAGAATGTTTTCAGCACCTTGTTGAATCAATGCCACGTGGAATTAAGGCAGTTCTGAAGGCGAAAGGGGGTCAAACACCGTATTAGTATGGTGTTCCTAATAATCCTTTAGGTGAGTGTATAAATGTAATGATCTGCAGTGGGCTAGTGCCCTGCCCGGGGTTTGTTCCTACCTTGGGATGGGCTCTAGCAGACCCCCATGACCCTGTGTTAGGATATAGTTGGTTTGATAATGACTGACTAAATGTAATGATTTCAGCCTGCTTTATACCTTGGTGAATAAATCTTTCTCAACAAAGTTTGGTTAGTTTATAGTTCTTTTTTTTTCTCCTGTCCTTTGATTCATATCATACCAATAGATTTTAGTTACTGTTACTTTTGTAGTTTTCTCAATCCTGACCCCTCAATTGTAGGACTAGGTCTCTGTTCTCATTTAACCATCTCCTGATCACATTAATTTCTCATAAAAATCCTTGGACATGCACTGTGTTCTAACATCTTCAAAGTCATTGAGCTTGCATTATTCATTTTAAGAAGTAGAATTAAATAACAGGATGAGCACAAAGCCACACACAAGATGCATTCACTACTTCTATTCTGACTTTTAAAATGATGGGACTGCCTGAATTCCTAGTAGCTTTTTATGTCTCTTCTATAAGGCACATTTTTAAACGACTGTTGTGATGTGAGATTTTGCATATATGTTGATACATATTTTGTAATTTTTTTTGTATTTGTAAATTAGGCAAAACTAAATCAAGAAAGTGAATTTTACGACAGAGTTGGGGAAAGTGTTTGAAACAAATGTTTCTCTGCTAGAGCCTCTCTCTCATCCCCCACACAAAGCCAGGTTGCCTAACTGCCAAGCTTTACCTCAACAAATGGTTTTGGGGGATGACAGGTGTTAAGATGTTCTATTCCCCCATTGGTCTGAAGTATGGCTGTTTGGAATTGGCTAATATCAGAAGACTTTAAGTACCACGACGCCCTATTGGTTGTGGGGGTTGGACAGAACATCTATAAAATTTGCTTGGTTAACCTCACTCTCTCTCTTACTAACACCTGATGAAGGAGCATCTCTCTCTCTTACCAAACTGATGAACTGAAAGGACAACACAATGAAGAGCACAGCTTGGCAGCCATATTGAAACAGGCATGTGGCCTGTTCTGAAGAAAGCTGACCACAAATGATGCCTTAACTAGAGACATTAAGTAACAAACAAGTATGTGTGCCGCCTGAAACTACACATCATCATTTAATCAGGTTGTATGACTGCCAATATTCAAATGTACTTTGCATATTGTTATTATTTATGGATATTACCAATAATAGATTGTTTAAATTGTAACTTAACTCCTGCTTGTCTTTTACTACACCTAATTGCCTGAGGTTATAGATGTAGAAGGGAAGGTGGGGAAAAGTTATATACTATAATACCTTATAAACAGTGGTAAGTCTGGGAGATTTGAGGCGTTCTGACAGAGGCTACATATTAATAATATAATAGGGGAAAATAGAGTAATATAATACTCTACCAAGACAAAACAATGACCTTCGAAATGATTAAAAGGAAATAAAGTGAATACCTTCAAGAAAGGAAAAATTGCATTTTATATTTATTTTCTGTAGGAAAGTAAACTGTAATCTTATGTCCATTACTTCTGTTGCACCTACTGTACTTTTATTTTGCTGCTTTTGAAAATAATAGCTAAGTTCACAGAAGAGACATTTTTGGAGTATTTTATAAAATGCTTTTCAGTCAGGTCCAATTATATGCCCCATGTGATCTTCAAAAATGCTTCACAATGCCCCTGGAAAGAAAACACAAATTGATTAATGTTGATTATGTTGTTATTCTGTTATTTGACCTAATATTGCTGCAGTTTTAGATTGCATTAATTTGCTATGATCAAAATGTTGTTTGTTTAACCTCCTTGGCATTAATCGCTGCAAATTCTACGCAATTACACTTAACAACAAGTCACACTCAGGACAGTATTCTGCTGCCATTTAGTTGTTGAAACAATACCATGCTGCAAAAAATTATGAATATTTCAATGTGTTTGGCCACTCTAAGGTATCTTATCACTATTCATGAGTGGACAGAACCTCCAACTAGAAACACAGTGGCAAATGAAAAACCATAAAGGCAATTTCAGAATGAAGTGAAACTGAGCTATTGCTTGAATTGAGTGATAGTGATGACAATGTGATTTGTTCATCAAACACTGACGCAGAAAGTGAAAGAGATGCATGATATAGAACTGTATGACAAAACCAATGTGATATGCTCGCTGAATTCATTTGGGTGAAGCTTCAGCATGGTGCATTGATAGCTGTGTGACAAAACAGCAAAATAATTGCAATCAAATAAAAGGACAAGCAAGATATTAGCCCCCTAAGCACTGTTCACAATGTGGCAACTGTCAATGTTTGTGTCAGGGGAAATGTGAAAGTCACTAAGCCTTGTGCTGGGTAGCTTGCAATAACACAATGGGCGTATTGATCATGTAGACCAGGCATTGGCATTCTACTGTCTCGCATGCAAGCAACAGCAAATAAAAAAAAGAAGAAAAGTGTGCAAATAAACATGCCTCTGCTGTCTTGATTGCATCCTCAAGCTGTTCGTTGGTGACTGTCTGAAAATGTATCAGACAAAGAATGTGTACTAAATCTGCATCAGACACTAGACATACTTTTTCAACTGTATATCTGTTGAAATATCGGTATTTACATGTTTCTGTTAAACATAAAAACATTCTTTCTTATTAAAAAAATTCTGTGTTTTTGGCTTGTTTTCCAGTTGTAAAAATAACATTTAGGAGGTTCATTAAATTTTTAAAAAGCATACATTTCCATAACTCTGTCAAGTCATCTAAAATATCCAGTTATCAATATCTTACATTAAATATTTTCTAATATGTCCATAATATTGGGTGGTCCAGATCTAATTATGCAATTTTCATCACGCTATAACTTATTAAGTTTATTACATAGAAAATCCACCGAAAAATCCCAGACCATCAAGAAGTGTGTGAACTGACGACATAAAGAATCACCTTCACGCTGAACTGGAATCGTCCCTGCATAAATCAAAATCATCCAGATGATCTGGATCTGCATAATTAGATCTGAACCATCCTATAGATTTAAATGGTATGGAGCAAATAAAACACAGGGAAATTGTAAAAGGGACTAAAATAGCATAAATTTGTAAATTGTTTCTACTTTGTATGGCCCAATGACTATAGTGTTGGACTTCAAAGTATGCTACAAACTTGCCAGTTATGTGTCAACTATGAATTACTGTATGATACTGAACAAGTCCCTTAATCTGCCAGGAGTCCAAATGTAACTAAATAATATATACAGTTTATGTAAACAATTATAAAGTATTACTTATGGTAAAAGCATCCATCAAATTAATATGAAAAATATATTGTAGTGCCATGATAATTCATTTATCAAATTTTCTATGTTAAGTTTTTTACTTCCCATTTGCCGATACTACATGTTGTAATGTTTGGAAAAGAAAGTCTTGTACAATTGAATGCATTATGAATAATGTAACCATAACATATCCACCACATTCCTTCTGTCTGGTAAGCTTTTTATTTATTCACTATTTGGAAGACACCTGTTGTCATCCTGGCAGTTTGAATGGCAATGATAAAAAACAAGCTAAAACCAAACTCATTCAGTGATTTTCCTTTATACAGCTCTAGAAAAAAATGTGATTGTTTTTTCTCTTTTTGTCTTCAGGAATTTTAGCTAAATGCAATTAAGATATTCTAGTTATTGTCATTTAATGGGTCTGCTTTCCGGCTAGACTTTGCATTTCCATATGTTCGTGTGAGATTTATCTGCATTTTATCAGGTTAATCAGTGCCTATAAATTGACCTAATAAATGAATGCACATGAGTCAGAGTGACCTACAATTAATTGGTTCCCATCCATGGTTGATTCCTGTCTTGCTCCAGATGTTTCAATGATATGCTTTGGTTCTGCATGATACAATATAGAAAAACACAGATGCATAAACTGGATGAATGGATGGATTGATGAACATTAAAAATAGAACATTTTGGCCCAGGTGGTCAAGGAAAATGGAACTTACTTCTGGACATACAACATCTTCTCATCACTGATTTGATTAATTCTTTAGATGTTCAAAAATAGTTAAAAAGTCC
The DNA here is from genome assembly GCF_016835505.1 of Polypterus senegalus. Lineage (NCBI taxonomy): Eukaryota > Metazoa > Chordata > Cladistia > Polypteriformes > Polypteridae > Polypterus > Polypterus senegalus. Next base: position 85,759,294 of record NC_053160.1, read on the forward strand.
AAAAATGTGACAAACAAGTACTGCAGATACTTTTATTACTATCTACTTTCATTTGAAATGTCTTTTTAAACAATGACGTCAAAGTGCCATTGAAGGCCTAACTTTTCTAAATAATAAATGTAAAATGACTGTAGAGTGACACTGGTTGGAACTTTTGAAAAATTCTTTTAATGAAGCTTAACTATAATTCCCTACAATTATTGTTTATGTTTTTCAATACAAACAAGTTCAGTGTTCTGGTATGATCTGAAGTGCCCTTTTTATACCCCTCCTGATTGACTCAGTCCTTTACTGAGACATTAGCTAATTTTGCTTTTGTTGTTTGACTTCCTTTTTGTGCTTCATTCCTATTTCTTATGTTAAGGCTTTATTGATCTTCCGTTCACATTTTTTTTGGATCTTAAGATTTTAAGTTTTCATACTTGTTCTTGGTTTTATCTCTTGGCTAACTGGCTTGTTTTTTGGTAATTATTAGTTTAACATTTATTTACTATTTATTATTTAGTATATTTTGATTATTGAGTTCTTATGGATATTTACTTTATCCATCCATTTATCTAACTTTCATAACCTATGTTGTGATGCATGCTCAATAATCCAGGTAATGAAATTCTAGAAAATTGGTTCTGTTCATCTGGACATAGTTTTTTTTCGATATGTTTCATCACTCATCCAAGTGACTTCCTCAGTCTCAGTTGACTGCAGGTTTCTCCAACCTTATAAACAGTACCTTGGCCTAATGACCGAACTAGCACCATTGACTAACAGTGGGCCATGTGATCAATGATATGCAAATTGTCCATTGACCAATGGCCATGAGTACCATTCACAGAGATTTGGGGAAAGTGCCAAGAGGATTGCTGATTACATTGGGAAAACCAAGCAACCACTGGTGAAGCGGATGGCACAACACAGAAGAACTGCCTTGTGAGGCCAGGGTTCTGCAGTCTATTTACATCTACAGGACAGTGGTCACTCTTTCATTGATGAAGATGTACACAATTTGCATATCATTGATCACACAGCGAATTGTTAGTCAATGGTGCTAGTTCAGTCATTAAGCCAAGGTACTGTTTATAAGGTTGGAGAAACCTGCAGTCAACTGAGACTGAGGAAGTCACTTGGATGAGTGAAGAAACATATCGAAAAAAAACTATGTCCAGATGAACAGAATGAACTTTCTAGAATTTCATAACCTACTTACCCAGGGCAAGGCCATAGGTTAGCTAGAACCTATCCCACCAATCATTGGACACAATGCAGGAATGGCACCTGGACTGGATGACAGTATTTTCTTTATTTATTGTAATAATGTAAATATAAATTGTTTTTTGAATTGAACCTGGGGTTTTAGCATTGCCCCTCTCCCTTTTGGTGATTTTGTAAGCCTCAGGAATTTTTAGCAGTTTATAGGACCCACACTTTATATGAAATTTCATTGAGTTTTAGGACTAAAATTATAGCAAAAATCTGTTTAGGGATATCAAAAATGTGCAATTCTGAAAATAAAAACTCAAAGTTGAAATTTTAGCTCAAATACAAAATTAAAGAAATAAAGAATTTCTTAATTATCATCACTCAGTAGTATTTATATTCATTATTACATTGTCATACTGTATATGTTAGAAATTCAGGCTTTTTTACCTCTTCTGGAAAAGCGTTACTTTCATTTGCATATTCATATTTTGTTGTGTATATGGAACTGTAGATTATGCTGAATGCATCATTTTGTATAAAACCATTGTGTTGTTCACCTATGACATACTATTCTTTTTTCAACCCACCTACAGTAAACCTTTTGAACAATGCTTCCAATGTTATGTCCTCTTTATAATTGTAATTGGATGTATGATCTTTACTCAGATATTGCCATTTACATAGTGACAAATAAAGACTATCTAAAAATACTGAAGCCATGCTTGAGAAGCAGTGCTTAAAGTGGAACCAAATTACTGGCAGTACTCTAGTTATGGCAATACAGTAACATATGATCAAATAGCTTTGGGGGGAAGGGGCGACCCATGGGGGGTGCCAGTGCTTACTGGTATGTTAAGAAAAGTGGGTAGTACTCTATTTTGAAATTGGAGGAGGTGCTGGTACTCTATACCACTGAGTACTGGCCCACTTCAAGCACTTCTGAGATGTGAAAATGGCTACTAAAACTTAACTTAATAAATAATAATAGTGAAAAGTCAAGCAAAATGACACATTTTATTGGCTAACTAAAAAGATTACAATATGCAAGTTTTCGAAGCAACTCAGGCCCCTTCTTCAGGCATGATGTAATTCAGAAACTGGAGTTCCCTGTGTTTATATACACACTAGAACAAGAAACAACATTTGTAAATCTTTAAGTGAGAAATCTTAAATGTAAAAAAATAATAGACTCCTTCAGGCTAGGGTTCATTTAACAGGAGAGAAGTGCAATGTATGGTCAAGATCTTTGGATAACTGTCCAACAAAGTCTTTTGAAGTTTCTAATGAGTTTTTCAATGCAATGTGGATCTGTAGACAGGCTGTCTGTGTCAGTCTGAGAGATGCAAACAATCCTCATACCTGGCCATAAAACTCTTGTCTCTATTCAAATCATGTTGTAATGTCTTAAATTTTAGCATGAGTTTAACTTCCCATTCTTTTCCGTCTTGCTGTGTTCTGAAGTTGCCCATAAGAACTGTGACTTTAAAGTCCCTCTCACAGTGTCCATTGCTGTTGAAGTGGGCCGCTACAGGAACATCTGTGTTGCCACGTCTAATATGGAACCTGTGTAAATTCATTCTCTGGCGGAGTGTTTGTCCAGTTTCTCCCACATAGAGAGCAGTGCCAGGACATTTCATGCAGAGAATTAGGCAGATCACATTAGATGATCTGCAGGAAAATGATCCCTTTATGTGATGTTCTAGTCGGCAGTGTGGTATAATTATACGGTCTGTATTATAAATGTGGGCACATGTTTTACATCTTTTCTGTAGGCAGGGAGAAGTGCCGGACAATTAGTTGCTGAAGGTTTGGTGGTTGTCTGTATGCCAGGAGGGGAGGTTCAGGAAATACATTTTTCAGTGTTTGGTCATTGTTTAGCATTGGTTGAAGTTCTTTTATAATTTTTTGAAGTGCTTCAAGATGTGGGTTGTAGGTGACAACAAGGGGGATGGGGTTCTTGTTGTCTTTGTTTTTATATTCCAGAAGGTTGTCTCTGGGTATGGCAGTAGTTCTTCTTATTTGAGTGTCTCTTGTTTTGGGGATATAACCTTGTCTGATGAAATCTTGTCTGAGCTCCTGCAGTTGTTTATCCCGGTCTATCAGGTCTGAGCAAATACGATTGTACTGTGGCTGAAAATAATTACGCGCCTTATATGCTTGGGGTGGAAGCTATCACTTCTTAGGTAGGTCTGTTTGTCTGTTGGTTTGTGAAAAACAGAAGTTACAAGGGCGTTGTCTTTCAGTTGAACGGTGGTGTCAAGGAAGCTGACTTCTGTTTTTCTTCTATTTTAGGGTGCTGAATTCAAAAATCCCATTACTTTTGCTGAATTGATTCTAGTTTTTGAGATAATGGACATCCATGAAAATAATGCATTCCCCCAATGCAACTTGTGTGTGATAACAAATGCAATACCTTTTGGTCTGTCTTTTGACTCTTTAACAGTGTCTTAGGTAATGAAATATCCCATATAATTATTTTGTATTTCAATTTGTAGGCCTACAATGCTATAAAAGCGACTTTTTGAAGCCAGAATTCAACTGTGAATTTGCAGAGGAAAGAAGTCGGCTACAGTATAAGTTTGTCAACCCAGTCTTGGTTTATACCTAAAAAATTCTGTCTTAATAAGTATATAAATACATGTAAAAATTATGACTTCATCAAGAAGAGTCTGCATCAACAATCCTGATGTATTCTGCTACATCTGTGGAGAGTACATGGTGAAAAACAAAGAAGAAATATCACAGACTTTGTGCATTGAGTATATCTGGCTTATTTTGGAGTACAGCTTGGAGACCAGGATAAGTCTTCAGCTCCACATATGGTTTGCAAACCATGTGTGGAGCACCTACAACAGTGGACAAAAGGTGAAAGAAAAAGTTAAAACTTTGGTGTGCCAATGGTATGGGGAGAACCGACAAACCACCATGACGATTGTTATTTTTGTGTTGTAAAGATTAAAGGCTTTAATCATTACAAAAAAGCTTGGTGGGATTATCCTGATTTGGAATCAGCAAGATGACCTATTCCACATGGCAATGAGGTTACCATACCAGTGTTTACCAGACTACCAAACCAGCCACTGTCAGACTCTGAAGAGAGGCAGGGATTGGAGTGTATGGCAGGTAGTAGCAGTGGAAGTGAATTTGAGGGAAGCTCTTTGACGCCTCAACGATTAAGCCAAAAAGAACTCAATGACCTGATTCGCGACTTACATCTGTCCAAGCAAGCATCTGAACTTTTAGCCTCCAGACTTAATGAACAAAATCTTATAAAGGCGGAAGTTAAAATTACAGCCTATCAGACAAAAGAAAAGAGGTTTCTCCCATATTTCAACCAAGAGGAAAAACTTATACTGCAATGATATCCCAGGAATTGTACTTCAAATAGGACTAACAGAATATTGACCAGAAGACTGGCAGCTTTTTATAGACAGCTCCATTAGAAGCTTGAAATGTGTTCTCTTGCACAATGGTAACCATTATGCTTCTCTTCCCATTGCTCACTCAACAAAACTTAAAGAAGAATATGAAAATGTAAAAATCGTATTACAGAAAATCTGTTATCATGAACATCAGTGATCGATTTGTGTTGATCAGAAGATGGTGAACTTCTTGCTTGGACAGCAATCTGGATACACAAAATACCCATGCTTCATGTGCCTCTGGGATAGCAGGGCAAAGCAAGATCATTGGACAAAAGTGTCATGGCCTACAAGGGAAGAAATGATTGTTGGCACTGTGAACATCATCAACAAGCCGCTGATAGACAAGAACAAAATCATTCTCCCACAGCTTCATATTAAGCTATGACTGATGAAGCAATTTGTTAGGCTTTGGACAAAACGGGTAATTGCTTCAAGTACATTTGTAGATCATTCCCTGGACTCATGAACTCATGAATGATTCCAATTTTACCAAATGCATGAATGACCTTGGAGACTTCAGCGAGGAACAAGGCGAGAGGTTCCACCAGGATATGAAGGTGATGGAGGAGAGATATCAAGGCAGATGGGACATACACATGATGACAGACTACTGTTGGAGTCTCCAGCATGATTGTCCTGATGACACATATAAAAGGAAATCACATAAACAGCATTTTTTGAAGCATTGACATTAATAACAATTAATAACTAATTAAAATTGTATTAATTAATCAAATCATACATTACTTTTTTCCTGTCACTGTTAGATATTTTTAATTTCTTTTTTGTATGATGTTAGACTGTTTACTTACTAGTTGTAACTAAAATAAAAAAATTCTTGCAATTCTGAATGCTTTTCAAATGTGTTGCATTAATTAATTAATTAACTATGAAATATCTCAGAAACTATAGCCAATCTGGCAAAACCAAAGTCATATTCTTAATCAGCACAATAAACTTAATATAAAACCGTTCAGACATCGTTGGCACCAAAATCACTGTATACCAGTAGACTTCAATGCATGTTAAAGGTAGTCAGCATGCTTACCAAGTCATCCTAAACAATTTACTTCACATGAATGTTCCCTCAAGAATTTTATATTTTGCTTGCTGGGATATCCTTCAGCTTCCCCTGTGACCCTGCCCTGGATAAGTGGCTTAAGAAAATGGATGGATGGATGTGTATATATAAAGGATTGAAGGTGCTAGTCAACATGAAAATAACTGTAAAAAAATATTTTTATTATGTATTGGGTAGCACTTTGGGCCTTAAAAAATGTTTAAAGATAGTAAGCTTTCTATGGGATATTTGCATGGGCTGTTGGTTTGCTTTTACAGTGTAAACCCATGCAATCCAGTTACTTGGTGAATGATCTGTTAATATATTTTAGAATGTGTGTTTTTTTGTGCTCTCACCATGCCCACTGTGTTTCTGGTATAGTAGCACATTTAGCATGTACCTAGATGGAGAATTTTTGAATAAATGAGTACATATTTTAACAAATTTATGAACACATTAAATAGAATTTTGGTGCTTTAAAGATATGACACATAATGTGTTAGTGACATATGAGCAAAAAAAGAAACTTGGCTGACACCATTTTTCCATTTCTACAGCCACATGCATTTGTGTATTGCCACTTCCTGTGCCAAGAGCCAGCTGCACAGAAGACTGCAGTAAAATTAAAATATGAACAGAAATGTTTTGGTGTGATTGACAAGATATTGTTAATAATGAAAGTATAGAGCAAAGTGTTACAGCTATTTTAGCAAAGACTGACGTATGGAAATTCATGGCTACTGCATCTTTTAAGCTGAGCAACTTGGAGGCGTAGAAAAGCAGTTTTCATCCCCCAGTCTTTCTCTCTGCAGGATTTGAAAGAAAACCAACCATCCATTTCAATGTTCTGAAGAACTTATAAAATGTCTCAGATCATCTATTTTTATTAACCAATTGGCAGAGATTAAGGGGCTTTTCAGGAGAATCTTTTGTCAATAAGAGGTTGAAAACACTGAAAGACAGAGATTGTCAAACTGAAGGGAGAACACTAATACTGAAGTTGCAAAACAAACAGAAAATAGTAACAAGTATTTACACCATATTGATTGCTCCAGTACTACAGTAAAGTGTTTTAACAAGTCTTTCCTCTGTTTTTTCCAAACAATTTTCAGCACTACTTTAACTACATAGTCATCTTGTATAATATGGTCAGCATGATGCCAGGAGCCACATGATGTGTGCATCACATGCCTTGCAACCACATAGCATTACAACAGTAGACAACACATGAAAACTGGAAACATAGAATGGTGGTGCCCATATAAAGCAGAAATGCAAAATAGCCTCAGCAAAGAAATGAAAAAAGACACCAAAGATGATTTCTCTTTGAAAATAGTAAAATTACAGATAAACAGAAAGAAAAAAGAAAACAATTTATGTGTTTCTGATTATTTGCAATTTTCTGGTACTCCAACTAGGTCTGGTCTAATCCTTGTGCCTGTTTCTTTTAAGAAAAATAGAAGGCTAGTCTTTCCATTGACTGGTAACATTTAGAGAAATGATGAATGGATTAATGGCCATTTTCACATATAAAGATAATTGCTGTTATTAATGAATTTATATTTCTCTTTTCTTAAACAGTTTAAACACATTTCCTAAAAATTTTCAAGATTTGTGTAGTACTCGTTCTGTCCCAAGGGGAAGATAACAAAACCTTGCATATTCTTATGCTTGAATTAGGGTTTATAAATTTATTTTTACAAAAGACTAAGTGAAATAATGCATTCCAGGTAATGTTCAAACTCTTCCATCATTTTTTTTACTGCGTTTATTTCAGTCACATAGAAACATGTGTCGGGGCACTTCAGTCATGATGTTACAAGATTCTGTTCATCCCAAACCACTCAAAATTTGCTTAACCAGACTGTGCAATGTAAAAAAACAACCTTAATTAGTAGGGAGTGTCTTCATCTTCAGATGACATCAGTTACACATAGATTAAAAATATTTAATACATGGTTATTGTTGGAGATCTACCCGTAACCACTCCTTTTGTCTGCAAATTGTCCATGGCCCTTCCCATCAGTGTTTGTTGCCATGTAACAGTAACATTGTGGTAATTATTTGATGTATTTCCTTTTTGAAAAAAATGCAGAAATTTAAAAAATGTCACAACCTTAAAATGTATAGACAAGCTCAGAAAGATTTAAATGGGCCATTGATATGAACTCCTATGATTTAGTAGGATGTTGAAAATGAAATCATCATAGCAATTTGGGAGCAAGAATATCTTGTGCAGCTTCTCAGATCCTGCTCTCAGGACTGTACTCATACCAGTGTACAAAATGAAACACTCTTGAAGCAAATCTACGAGAATCCATTTTTTACTACACTGTAATCACAAATGCTTCTTATAAAGTAACAGTGTAAAATGATTTAAGCTGTGAAATGTGAACTGAGGGATGAAATGGGCAGGAACAGCCAATTTCCAAGATAGTACCTTCAGAAAGATGATCCATATCACGAACAACAATTTTTGCCATGGCTAGAACTCTCTGCAGAGGTTCCTGTGTCTTTAGATTCTTGTACACTTCAGTACAAGCATTTTCTAACTGAGTCAAATATTCTTTTATAAACCAAGGAGACTCAGCTTTACATTATACCCATATGCAAAAGGCAATATTTATAGTGAGGAGTTAAATAACGCATTTCTCAAGAATTCTGACAAATGTAGCATTAATCTACAATCTGATTGAAGAGTTCATGGTACCCCTTAAGAAATTTTCCAAATACTGATTTATTCATTCTATTTGGCCAGAGTGGAAGTCAACAGTAAAATTCCAGTTTTGGCTACTTTTTGAATTAAGCATTTGCTTCATGTTCTGGTACTGTCGCTTGTTGTCCTGATCTGCTTTTTATTCAGCCTTATAATTTGACACAACTATAAATTATAGCCCTCCACCAAAATGTGACTTAGGCAGAAATAGAGAAAACGATCCATTTAAGTCCAAACTGGCTTGTTATGAATATTTTCTTTTGTCCTAACCACTATTTTAAATGTTCTGTAGCATACTGTAAATGAAGCAAACCAGCTGAAACAAATCAGCTAATCTCTGACCTCTTTGTAACTTATAATAGCAAGTGCAAATAACAAAGATATACTGTATAGGGTGGTCCAGATCTAATTATGCAATTTTCATTACACTATAACTTATTAAGTTTATTACATAGAGAATTCACAAAAAATTCTTTTTGTTGCTGATAGATGGCAGCACCTGCCCTGTATTCCAAAATGGCGGGGAGACGGTTGTCAGTCTAACAGCGGGTGCAATGTGTTCGTCTTTTCATAAAGATCTGGACCACCCTGTACATTTACATAACAACATAAAATGTATTGTTGAAATTTACTCAGTTAAAACTATAACAGACTCATGGGTTGATCTTGTTCACATCACATGACTTGACAAATCTCATCTAAGTTAGCAGCAAGAAGGAATAAGTGGTAGCTTATTCCCCATGGCTAGCATGCAACACCCACACAAAGCATTTTTAAAATTCAGTAATAATATCTGTGTTAGGAAGTAAAGTATTTTACATGGCAACGATAAGTTTTTGCATACTATGCCATTCATGGTGGGAGTCAGATTCCTTCTGTGTAACTTTTTTGGCACGGACATGGTGTTGAAATGCCCATAGAAACTTAAGAAAAATTCATTATACTACTATTCATAAGCTGAGGTCTCATCATGGATATAAATTTACACTGAACTCCATTTCATACTGTGCAGTTCATTTTATTGATTTCAGTTACACAATCTATTTAATTTTTCCAATGTTACTACCCATCAACCATTTTAGATATAGATAGGAAATTATGTAATGCTGTCACTACTGTTACAAAAGTGTGTGGCATCCATACTAGACTGCTGCAATTAGAAGTTGAATCATAACGTATAGTAAACTGCTGGCTTACTCCATTTCTCAGCTGCTGTCTTCTGCACTTCTTTAGGAATTGTACAGATCCCAAGTCCCCTAGCTTCTAATTAGCAATGGGTTTGTAGGGAAAACACACATTATGTTTTGCAAACTGTCTACTGTTTCAACAGTCCAATACTAAATTTAAATTTCATTTTTGTTTTTATAGCACTCTTGCAGTTTAGCAGTACAGAGATCACTTTAACTAAAGCAAAAAGAGGACAGACTTAACTGATTAGTATGAAGAGTAATTAGGGCATTAAAATGCACAGTTCAATAAACTGAATTTCTCAGTTGCGATACCCAAACCATACAGGTTTTTAACACTCATCAGTCTTATTTCACTTAACATACTTTAGAACATTAGAACATTAGAACAATCAAGACGAGAACATGCTGTTCAGCCCAACAAAGATCACCCATCTTATCCACTTAGTTCTTCTAAAAAAACATCAAGTCTAGTTTTGAAAGTCCCTAAAGTTTTACTGCCAGGCCACGCTACTTGGTAGCTTATTCTATGAAAAACTTCCTAATGTTTATGCAAAATTTACCCTTAACAGGTTTCCATCTGTGTCCCGTGTTGTTATTGAACTCCTTTTAAGATCACAGTCTCAATCCACTTTACTATTTCTGTTCATAATTTTAAACACTTCAGTCATGTCATCTATTAATCTTCTTTTGCTTAAACTGAAAAGGCTCAGCTTTTTTAATCTTTTTTCATACGTCATCCCCTTTAGCCCTGGAAGGAACATTTTAATAATTCTCATTCTCATTTATTTATCAACCAGCAAAATACCCGCGCTTCGCAGTGGAGAAGTAGTGTGTTAAAGAAGTTATGAAAAAGAAAAGGAAACATTTTAAAAATAACGTAACATGATAGTCAATGTAATTGTTTTCTCACTGATATGAGTGTTGCTGTCATATATATATATACAGTATATACACACAGACACACACACATATAAACATATATACATATACATATATACATATACTGCTCAAAAGAATTAAAGGAACACTTTTTACTCAGAGTATAGCATCAAGTCAATGAAACTTATGAGATATTAATCTGGTCAGTTAAGTAGCAGAGGGGGTTGTTAATCAGTTTCAGCTGCTGTGGTGTTAATGAAATTAACAACAGATGCACTAGAGGGGCAACAATGAGATGACCCCCAAAACAGGAATGGTTTAACAGGTGGAGGCCACTGACATTTTTCCCTCCTCATCTTTTCTGACTGTTTCTTCACTAGTTTTGCATTTGGCTACAGTCAGTGTCACTACTGGTAGCACGAGGCAATACCTGGACCCTACAGAGGTTGCACAGGTAGTCCAACTTCTCCAGGATGGCACATCAATACGTGTCATTGCCAGAAGGTTTGCTGTGTCTCTCTGCACAGTCTCAAGGGCATGGAGGAGATTCTAGGAGACAAGCAGTTACTCTAGGAGAGCTGGAGAGGGCCATAGAAGGTCCATAACCCATCAGCAGGACCAGTATCTGCTCCTTTGGGCAAGGAGGAACAGGATGAGCACTGCCAGAGCCCTACAAAATGACCTCCAGCAGGCCACTGGTGTGAATGTCTCTGACCAAACAACCAGAAAGACTTCATGAGGGTGACCCAAGGGCCCCATGTCCTCTAATGGGCCCTGAGCTCACTGCCCAGCAGCATGCAGCTCGATTGGCATTCGCCATAGAATACCAGAATTCTCAGATGCACCACTGGTGCCCTGTGCTTTTTACAGATGAGAGCAGGTTCACCCTGAGCACGTGACAGAAGTGAAAGGGTCTGGAGAAGCCATGGAGAACATTATGCTGCCTGTAACATCATTCAGCATGAGCAGTTTGGTGGTGGGTTAATGATTGTCTGGGGAGGCATATCCATGGAGGGTCACACAGACTGCTACAGGCTTGACAAAGGCACCTTGGCTGCCATTAGGTATCAGGATGAAATCCTTGGACCCATTGTCAGACCCTATGCTGGTACAGTGGCTCCTGGTGCACGACAATTCCTGGCCTCATGTGGTGAGAGTATGCAGGCAGTTCCTGGAGGATGAAGGAATTGATACCATTGACTGGCCACCACACTTTCCTGACCTAAATCCAATAGAACACCTCTGGGACATTATGTTTTGGTCCATCCAATGCCACCAGGTTGCACCTCAGACTGTCCAGGAGCTCAGTGATGCCCTGGTCCAGATCTGGGAGGAGATTCCCCACAACACATTCTGTCATCTTATTAGAAGCATGCACCGATGTTGTCAGGCATGTATACAAGAACACAGGGGCCATACAAAGTGCTGCGTACAATTTTGAGTTGCTGCAATTAAATTTTGGCAAAATGGACTAGCCTGCCACATAATTTTTTCACTCTGATTTTTGGGGCGTCTTTGAATTCAGGGCTCTGTAGGTTGATCATTTTCATTTCCATCAAACGATGTGGCATCCTTTCGTTCCTAACACATTACCCAGTCTATATCAGTATAGATATCCAGGAGGATTTCTTTTTCCCATTGAGATCTGATGTCTTTTCAAAGTGTTCCTTTAATTTTTTTGAGCAGTTTATAAACATATCTACATATACACATATCTATACATACACATATCTACACATACACATATCTATATATATATATACATATACACATCTACATATATATACATATATACACATATCAACATACAGTATATACACACATACATATACATACATACATACACACACACATATATACATATATATACATATCTACATATAAATATATAAACATACATACATATATATCTACATATATATATACTGTATGTAGCAAAATCACCGCGCTTCGCAGCAACGAAGAACTGCTTTTAAATTTTTATTAAGAAGAAAAGAAAACCTTTTTAAACTGAGGGAAAATATACCAATAACTATCTGTTAAGGATCTCTTTGTATACCACGTTGTCAGTTCAGCAGTCTGATTGTAATATGACCAAGCTGTGCACTGAGATTACTTTTGAGAATGCAACGTATAGTTTTGTCCAGGAGGAAAGCAATGTTGCCTCAAATCAGTGGCATCATTTTGTAGGGTCTGTCCCTGAGACTTATTACTTGTCATTGCGCAGCAGAGCCTTACTGGAAATTGGAGGCATCTGAATTGAAATGGGAGATCAGAGGGTATAAAGGGGATGCGAGTAATACATTGAGTGTGGAGAAACTCTAGAGACAGCGTGTGTATTAACTTGTGGATTTTTCTGTGAGTATTTGGTGGCAGCGTGACGAAGTTGCTTCCGCAAGACCACGTTAACTGTGGAGCTCAACTCGGAGCATATTCTTTTCCTACCTTGTCAATTGTGTAATGCGTTTTTTGAACAGGTTTGATGCATGGAAGTGATCACTCGTACTGCGTTTAGTCAGTTCACGTGAGCTGCTCTCTTGTGTGATGTTGCGATGTCCACGGCTTTATTTAATGTTAGCTAAGACCCGGCACTTAAAAGTTTCTTGCTACAGCCATTTTAACTCTGTTACAAAGTGATCCAAAGTCTTGTTTATACCTCGTGTCTTCTCATTAAACTTGTATCTCACGAATAAAGTATTCAGCGTTTTTCTTCAGCACTCTTTGGGAGCTCTTCCTTCTTTTCTATGTACTGCGGTCACAGTCAGTTCACGTGATTACGTGGGAGGCGTGATGATGTCACACGCAGCTCCGCCCCCCACGGCCATCGAGCTAACGTCCATTACAGTATATGGAGAAAAATAGGTTCCAGTTTTGACCATTACGCGTAGAATTTCGAAATGAAACCTGCCCAACTTTTGTAAGTAAGCTGTAAGGAATGAGCCTGCCAAATTCCAGCCTTCTACCTACACGGGAATTTGGAGAATTAGTGATTGAGTGAGTGAGTGAGTGAGTGCGTGAGTCAGTGAGTCAGTCTGTGAGTCAATGAGGGCTTTGCCTTTTATTAGTATAGATTAAGTTAATGGTCTAAAAGTTTCATTTGTCATATATAAAGATCAATTTTTTTTCACTTTGTTAAAAGACAAATATAAAATCAAGAATCAATTTATTTTATACACAATCTCCACACTGATACAATATTAAATCTTGCTTACTTTGTAAAGCATGTTGCGATTGTGTGTGCTGTTAATTATCTATACTTACATATGAATACTATACTTTTATAATAAAAGTAAATCTGCCAAGTTATATTTTACTCCATGACTTGTATCAGAAACTTATAATTCCTGGAGTGGACACATAATTATATATATCAAATTCCTTTTGAAAACATTTTGTAAAATGAAATCAAGGGATTACTCTAATTAAGGTAAGCATAACAATAAACTGAAAAGCTTATGAGAGGCTTTATATCATAACATAAAAAATTCAAAATTGCAGTGGTAAGAATATAGCCTGGCAAAATTAGATTACATCCACAATACTATGTTTATATTTAAAAACAGTGTTTCAAACAAAAATGATCTCCATTTATATTAGCATTTTCACATTGCATCCCCATTCATGGTAAAACAACCAAAAATGCATGTAACAAAGACATTACCCTGCACTGAGCGTGTGTGTATCAGTGAAAAGAATCCTTAAAGGAATAATAACCAAATTATCAAATTTCCTCTGGGGACAAATAAAGTTCCAAAGTTCTACGTATCTAACACCACCAGCCATGGGATTTATGGCAAAACTATAGCAACAATAACTTATTTGCTTTTTGTGTGTGTTTGCAACCCTCAAAACTGTACAAAATACCATTTAGAGGCGTACAGGTAAGCAAAACAACAAGCGTCATGGAAACAACTTATGTATGTCTGCTATATTGGAATATCCATCACTCAGCCCACTCATACACTCACAAGGCCAAATTACAATCACTACTTATCTGTAATGCATGTCTTTTAGCATGAGAAAATGAATATTAGAGTCCAAAGGAAAACCCATGCTGACACAAGGAGAATGTGCATACTCCATAAGATAACACAGGACATTGAATTCCTGATGTCACAGCAGTAACTATTTCACTACAGTGGCAATATGGAGTTCAAAATGTGCACACATACAGGTTATAAATAAGAATGATATGTTATATAGCAGAATGTGTGGGGTACATGTCAAAGGAGGTTAGGTTTACGTCTTATAACACACTAGTGTAGTGAGGCTTCATCTGGAGTACTGTGTGTAGTTTTGATTTCCAGGCTACAAAAAAGAGACACCATTAGAAAAAAGTCCAGAGAATAGCAGGTTGTTTCCAGAACTGAAAGGTATGAACTACAGTATGAGAAAAGATTAAAGGAGTTTAACCTTTTCGGTTTAAGCAAATAGAAATTAGGAGGTAATGTGAAGTTTTGAAAATTACAAAATAAATTGGTATAGTGGATACAGGCAGTTACTTCAACAAGTGCATGTGAATATGGGTGAAAACTTGTTAATGGTAAATTTCACATAAATGTCAGAAATGCATTCTTTACACAGAAAAACACACACGCATGGGAAAAATGACCACACAGTGTGGTAGAAAGTAAGTTCTTAAGGAACCTTCAAAACTTGACTTGATGTTACTTTGGACAAATTAAGCAGATTAATGAGCTTTGTTGGGCTGAAAAGCCTGATCTTGTCACATTTTTTTCTAAAGTTCTAATGTTCTACTTTCAGAACACTGGAAACTGGAATTAAAAAACACCCTAAATAAAAGTGTATATTTGTATACTATATATTGCATAATGATTTTATATTTCCACATTGTTTTGTGTTTATATTGCATATTTTTAGCTGTACTGTATTTTAAATTATTCTATAGGGTGCAGGGGTCTTAATTAGAAGTGAATTAATTACAACAACAACATTTATTTATATAGCACATTTTCATACAAATGATGTAGCTCAAACTGCTTTACATGATGAAGAAAGAGAAAAAAAGTCAAAATAAATAAGAATTAAAATAAGGGAACACTAATGAACATAAAATAAAAGTAAGGTCCGATGGTCAGGGAGGACAGAAAAAACCAAACAAAAAAAACTCCAGATGGCTGGAGAAAAAAATAAAATCTGCAAGGGTTCCAGGCCATGAGACTACCAAGCCCCCTCTAGGCATTCTACCTAACATAAATGACCTCAATCAGTCCTCATTGTATTCAGGGTTCTCATGTAGGAACTTGATGATGACGGTCATGTGGACTTTTGGCCTTTAATCCATCAATGTAAGGACATCATGGTGCTTTGATTAGGTGGTGGCGCAGATCGCCACGAAAGAAAACCGGAAAAAGAACAAAAGAGAAAGTAGTGGTTAGTACGGATTTTGGAGCCATCATGAATAATAATGATATTTAATTGAATATACAGAGCATCAGGATTAAACTAAAATGAAGCTATAAGAAAGCCATGCTAAAATAATGTGTTTTCAGCAGTGTTTTAAAGTGTTCCATTGTATTAGCCTGGTGAATTCCCATTGACAAGCTATTCCAGATTTTAGGTGCATAACAGCAGAAGGCTGCCTCACCATTTCTTTAAGTTTAACTCTTGAAATTCTAAGCAGACACTCATTTGAAGATCTAAGGTTACGATTTGGAGTGTAAGGCATTCTGAAATATAAGAGGGAGCGAGATTATTTAAGACTTTGTAAACCATAAGCAGTATTTTAAAGTCAATTCTAAATGACACAGGTAACCAATGTAGTGACATCAAAACTGGAGAAATGTGCTTGGATTTTCTTTGCCTAGTTAAAATTCTAGCAGCTACATTCTGCACTAATTGCAATCAATTGATGTCTTTCTTGGGTAGTCCTGAGAGGAGTGCATTACAGTAATCTAGTCGACTGAAAACAAAAGCATGAACTAATTTCTCAGCATCTTGCAATGCTATAAGAGGTCTAACTTTTGCTATATTTCTAAAGTGAAAAAATGCTGCCCATGTAATCTGATTAATATGAGATTTAAAATTCAGGTTAGAGTTACCCCTAAATTCTTTACCTTCGTTTTGACTTTTAATCCTAATGTATCAAGTGTATTTCTAATAACCTCATTATATCCATTTTTGCCAATCGCTAAAATTAGAGTAAGGCAAATACATTTGAATGGAAATTAATAACTGCATATAAGTCTGAAAGGTTTCTGTGACCTTGGCTCATACATGAACCTGAAAGAAACCTAAAAATAAATATTTAGAATGTGTCGCTACTAAGGGTACTTTCATTTACTAATTGCAGTATAACAGGATATTGCACAAAACACAGAAGTAATATAATTTTGAC
This sequence comes from Polypterus senegalus, assembly GCF_016835505.1. Taxonomy (NCBI): domain Eukaryota; kingdom Metazoa; phylum Chordata; class Cladistia; order Polypteriformes; family Polypteridae; genus Polypterus; species Polypterus senegalus. Next base: position 85,776,119 of record NC_053160.1, read on the forward strand.
TTAGACACCCTGCTTCAGTTTTCCTAAAGTGGTGGTTTTATGAATAAGGGAGACTTTCCTTATTTTACCTAAAAACATTCAGTTCCTTTAACAATATTAATCTTCAATCTATTTAAACTATATTAATCTTCAGTACTCTCTGCTTTAGCTTGTTTCCTTATCATTCAGTTTCTGTCTATTTTTGCTAGTGTCCATTATTTTCTAGGTCCAATCTTAACTTATTTTTGAAGCACTTCATATATCTACTAAAAGGGCTCCTTTAGACTCAAAGCCAGAAATAAATTTATGGTGTGGTATAAGTAGTATTTTAATACAGTACAACCCTCAGAACCAATATTTTAATTCATATTGTTTTTTAAAATAAATAGCTACGTATCTAAAAATACAACATGTGCAATCCCTCAAACACATTTTCATATCCCAAGGTTCACACAAAATTGTCCCTGTGATCTTCAATGCACAATGATGGAAAACACCTCCAATATGGTCAACTATTCTGAATTTCATTTCATATGATGACCCTCCCATAACTCAGTTCTGCTATTCTAGGGTTTTTGTTTTTCTTGCCTGAAATATCTCTCCTACTATTTTAGGCTTACATCTAGCTTTGACTGTAAATTCTGTTTAATTGGAATTACTCTTTTGGACGCATCACAGGAAAAGGTCACCCTGTGATAACAGTATGTTGTTGTGTGCATGACCCTTAAGCTATAACTTCCTTTAAAAAGAAGACAAAGAGATGACTTGAGAATTGTTCACATGACTTTAAAATTGTTACAGTATAAGAAGATCAAGACAAAGATAAAATAAATGTTCTGTCCTCCAGTATGATCTTGAAAAAAAAAACTAAATTAATATTCAGGCCCAGAAGGAACAGCTTATGTCAAAAGAGTTCAGTGATCTTCAGTTTTGACATATTCAACATTGCAAATGCTGTAACAATTTACACATCTATGCTGTTTTGTCAGTTTTCCAAAGTTCTTCACTGTAAGCAATTTCATTTCTTCCAAGTTTTATTGGTAACCCTGCCAATACACCATGCTGTTGAAACACATTTCAGAAACTGAGATGGGTGTTTTAAGAGAACTGTGGTATGCACTAAAATCTAAAATAAAACAGGAACATCTCTGATTTATACAACTGCTAAAATATATGAATGTAGTCGCCTAAATAAAGATTAATCATATTGTATAAAAATATTATAACAGATCCTGACATGCAGTTCTGTTACTGTATAGTAATGACATTGCCCATCAGATAATAAGGATGCCAATTATCAACAAGATCTTCAAGATCCAAACTGGTCAAGTGAGACTGAGGTTCTGAGTAGGTTGTTTGATTCCGCAAGGGTGGAACATTCTGTAGTATAGTATATTTATACTTATAGTATACTTACATTCTGTAAATCACTGCAGTGTGGAAATGAGCCCTCAATTCACTTTACTTCAGTCTGACTCAAATGATGTCCAGGGAGGAACAGTTAAGAAAGAAGATTTCAAATAAGATGTATCCATTCTGAAAAATTAGTAATATGCAATAATACAAAATTCACCCACCCTACTTGTGTAGAAACTAGTTTCCAATACTTTGAATGCAGCCACATATGGTAGCCTTGATTATCTATGTTCAACAAAGAGAAGAATTTGTAGAAAAGTTCACCACTAAAGTAACCCATAAAATATTTTTAATTATGAAAAGTCAGTAATATAAAACCAAAAAGGTACTAGGCTGTTGCTATAGGAGATGCCTGTCAAAAATGATGGTCAAAAAAACCCTTTTCATATGTCTGGTTCGTGTGCCATGACTGACCTTACTGAATTTAGTGATCCCATTAAAGAATCCCATTAATTTCACACTCTCTTAGGTAAACATGGAACTCTTATTTTCTTTTTAAACAATTTACAGTTGAGAGATTGAGCAAGGAGTCTGAGTGTCTGGGCTTGCAAGTGTCCTGGATAAAAACTAGATCCAGGCCTTTAATGACTTCTTGGGCACAGCCATCAGCAGAGTACCTGTCTGTGCAGAAAATGTTGATGTAGTTGAAAGGTTTACTTACCTCAGTAGAGACATCCATATCTCTAGTGACTCTTCCAATGAAGTCTGTAGAGGGAGAGTATGGGGGTCTGGAAGTGCCGGAAAGGGGTGTGTGGCACTCCTGATATCTCTGCAAAAGAACAAAGGTCCAAGTCTTTAGAGCCCTGGTGTTTCATGTTTTGCTATATGGTTGCAAGACATGGATACTATCCAGTGACCTGAGAAAAATGACTGTACTCCTTTAGTACTGTTTCCCTTAGGAGAAGGGTTTGACTTAGTGTCAAGGGAGCGGATGCTCACGGATTCCTGAATCAGGCACATTACCTGCATTGTGAGGGAGCATCACTTATGGCACTACGGCCATGTTGGGGGATTTCCCGAGGGGCTGGACCAGGCCAAGAGAACGCCCATGTAACAAATGACTGCAGCAGATAGATGGTCCTTTCCGGAACGTGGGACTGGACTGTGTGTCTGCCTGGGGGGGTTACCAACAGGAATGCTGAGTTGTTTCGTCGTGTGGTGAGTGTGGAAACATGCTGTACCAGCGCATGCTCCCCAACCTGACCTGGCCTAACTTTACATAACTGGATCAAAAAAAAGGACATAATGCATTACATTTTATATTTTCAGTTTAGAATAATTTGAAATAACAATAAGGTATTTATTTGATCTTACTATTACTGATTTGTTTCATTTGGCATTTTTAGCTTTGTTTATGAAAATACTTTCGGTCTCACAGTTCAGCAACACCTTACGTCAGTGGTGTCAGTAGAATTTGATGGGCTCTTGTGCAAAAAAAAAATGTATCCTCCCATGTGAAATTAAATTAAATTCAAATAAAAATGACAATCATCAATAAGATACATGTTGGAAGGAGCATTGGACTAAAAGTGCCCCAAGGGAGCACCTCCTGGAGGAGATTTTCATTATGGCATCCAATTGTGCCATCATCCTCTTTTCCACAACAGCTTCCACTGTGTCCAGGGTTCGTTCGCCCTGTGATGGACCAGGTATCCTCATAAGTATGTTTAGGCATTGTGTTTCTTTTGTTCTCATGTTGCTTCCCCAGGAGACTGCAGCATAGAGCACCACACTGGCTACTATGGACTGGCAGAACATCTCCAGCACCTTGTTGCTCACATCAAAAGACCTGAATCGCCTTAGAAAGTACAGTCTACTCTGGCTCTTCTTGTACATCGCCACTGTGTTGTCAGACCAGTCCAGTATTTTGTTTATGTGAACCCTCAGGTACTTGTAGCTCTGGGCCACTTACACATATAGCAGTGAGGGTAGTTCCCCTTAGTGTTGTATCGAGTCCAAATGTTTGTAAATCAGGTTCTGTAACAGTTATAAAAATGATGCCCATCTTCCCTCGATTTTGCAAACCTAGGCAACTGCCTAGTTCACCTGAGTGAACTTTTTTCTGGACTCACTTGTTCTGTCACTGAGGTTGCTGAGAGAGATGAGAGATGGAGCTTATACTAGGCTCAAAACACGTAAGTTTAATGTTGATTAGTATTTTTGGACACATATGTACACATTAACATATAGCCAACTTGCAACTCACAATTTACATAATACATATACATTTGGGATGGGGTAGAATATACACAGAATATGTACTTTGATATTTTAATGGCAATCATGGCAATACTGTGTGCACAACAGAGAATGAACTCTATCTAGATAGGGTGTCAGTTTGTCACAGGGAAAACCTAGTCTTTATATTTCAATAAAAGGTTTTAAATTATTTTAATATCTATCTCTCCGTTTTCTAAACACACTTTTTCTAGTGCAAGGCCGAGAGCTTGACTTTATCCACTCTAACCACCTTGCATCAAGAGACCACATTCACCACGACTGTGGACTTAATCTGCAGAGTGCCAGCGTGTGTTGCATGTTCATTATATTCAAGTAAAAAATTCACTGTACTCAGTGCACGTGGCAAAAACGACCCGGTGGGCCTATTAAAAATCCATTGTTTCTTTTGGAAAACGTCACAGACTTAGAATAAGCATGCAAAAAAAAAATAAAAAATAAATAAATAAATAAATAAATAAAGGAACAGGACAATTAATACCGAGAGACAGAACCAAATAGCGCTAAACACTGGGCTGGCAATTTACTAGTGAAATCCACAAAACCTACTGAAATTAACTGACGGTAACCCATCACTCAGTGCATTCTGCGCTGCCTATACTAACTTTGGAGATGTTCTAAGTTAATTTAAAAAACCTATAAATTCAGAAAGGGCATAATACTATTTAGATAAATTTAAGAAACATTTTTGCAACTTGATAAAGAGTCGCACTGTACTTTCACCTAGAAAGCATAAAAGTATTCGTTACTGAATCGGGTCAGTTTCGGGATGAATGCCAACACTGTGAAAAGAAACACCTAAATGCTAATTTAGTTTGCCCTTCATTGTGCACTTTAAATAAGAATGGACTTTGCATGGAATTCCAATGTCGCTTGACAAGGTGGTGTCAAGAGTTTTCCGATTATAAACTACGTTAAATTTTAACTCACAGCGGGATAGCAGTTTGCGTTCACACTCTCCATGCCTGTATGTTTTTTTTTATATATATATCTTTTTAAGGTGCTGTAAGCAAATCTTCAGAGTTTGTGTATAGACAAACTGACTACCGCGGTCACTCCCCCGCTGAGAAGCGAAGCCACCTTACTGCGTATGGTGAGTCGTGAGCTCGTGTCGCGCCCACTACTTTGCAGTGTCACTGACACACCAACGCGCACAGTAGGGGAGGAGGGCGCTGCTCAAAGTCCATCTCGCGAGAGTACGTGGGATTGCGTGATCTTGATGGATATGGCGAAATTGGTGCAGCGATGGGTACATTTGCGTGTATGTTACCGCGAACCAGTTTGGTCAGCATTTGGGTTATGTTTTTGTTTGTTGTAGAATATTTCTCGCAGATCTAACTACAGAGTTAGGGTGGGTAGAAGCCGTGAGTATCTATTAAATGACTAAATAGGCCAAAGTACAGCGCATGGTATGCTTCCATCCGGAGAGAAAAAGTACTTTCTTTAAACCTGTAAGAGAGTTGGCTTGAGCTTTTGGCACACGCGACCGGCAGGTTTCTGGTTTGCAATTTTTTACGAGATGAATATGCCGTATCTCAACGGAGCTTGATAACTTTAAGTGTGTAGTGGCGTTTCTGTGTAGTTCACAACGGCCCTGGGTCGCTAGAAAGCCAGTACCAACGACCGTGTTGCACCTGACCCGGACTGTGCCTTGCAAACTTATGGTGTAGTCCGTGGATAGGTTCCAGTTCTATGTGTGGTCCTGCCAGGAACGAGCCGTCTGACACAGAGCGTGACATGGGGTGTTTGACAAATTTAATCATGCTTCCAGGGGGACGGGATTGTTCGTAGGGAGGTAGCCAAGTCCCTGGCTGCGATGACAGATGGTAGTGCCGTCGCTGTCATGAAGAGATTCACCGTGCCCTTAACTGCAAGGTGTCGGTAGCATCAAATTTTAGTTACTAATTTTTTTTTTTGTATATGCGTTGTTTAGATTTAGCGGACGAACTGTACGAGAAAACAAGGAAAAACATTGGCAAGCTCTGAATGGTTATGGCTGCGCAACTGTTATCTCCACTTCTAGAATGAAGACTCCGACATCATCAGTTGCAGAGCCTAAAATTGTGTCATAAAACATTGTCAGAAGTAGGATTATTTAACAATATCATGAATCTCCATCAAGTCCTTACTGGAGCTGTAAATCCAGGCGACAACTGCTTTGCTGTGGGCAGTATCAACGATCAGCCTTTCACGGTAAGAATGTTCAATATTTCTAAATAATGGTTGCATTTGTGGTTATCATCATGTGGTTCTATTTGACCAATAATCTTTGAGCATATAATTGCAAAAATGTACCTTTTTGCATTTTTTTCCAAAGGTGGGTAAGGGCCATACGTTATTGACTGGAGCGAGAGACCTTGGGGTTGTTCTCCTCACTGTTAAAATAATTGGTGCAATATTTAAAAAAAGTTTTCTTTAACGCGTATCATTTTGGCGTTTTGTCTTCGAATGGTTTAATCCAGTAGTTTTGTACACACATCTGGTTGGAGATGTGATTTTTATGCTGTCAGGCATTAGACTTTATCTTTTGTAAAATCAAGTAAGAGTGTCAGTTTTCTAAGAGAAGAACTAATTAACAACATGAAAAGTTAGACGATAACATGTCGGGCAAAGCTTGGTGTCTGCATGAACTGCGCACTATACAGTATATACCCTTTCCGATACCTGTCATCCAGAATACTTTATATATTCATTCATTTTTCACCTCTGTTTATTTTTTGTTAGAAAGATGCACTTTTTTGTTAGATTACTTTAAGGTATATTGATTAAACAAACAAGCAGTTTTCTCTTTAAACTTTTGATCATGCTCTTTGCTTATGACCCAAGTTTATGTTTCCAAGCAAGCATTTCATTGAAAGGACAGCAGTTCCATGAAATACTTCTAATGTCTTGCTGCTTGCCACTCCTTTAGGAAAAAATGTTTTGTTTTATAAACACCAGAGAAAACTTCGCAATAATTCTGAGTCTGTGACCAGACTAGTTTGGTCAGACATTTGAGCCTGCCCAAGAATAAACCTGTGGTGAGGTGGCCAGAACCTGTTTGTGTTTTATATCTTGGGCCTTAGCTGTTACTCAGTTTTGGTATTGCCATGTTGGTCGGTAGAATGCTAATTCCTTATCATGTTTTTACACTTGCCAGTACCTAGTTACATTTTTTAAACCTTTTTCATGTTGATGTTTATCTGTTTAAAAATAATTATAAGAAATGCTACATTAGAAAATATTTAACTAGTTTTAATAATAGTTTAATAAGAGTTTTTTTCCCCAGTGTCTCAGGGAGGAAGTTGAATTTGTGCCTTTTTAATTTTAATATGGTTTTTATACTGTTCATCACCATAAATTAATTACTTTTTTTAGCCCTGTATATGGCACTTTCATTTATACTGAAAAAGAGGTCTGTAGTTAATCCTGCCTTTAACTGCTTTAAAGTCCTACTTTTCTAAAATGGGACTCAGTTTTGGGTAGTGTTTCTCACCATTATGATTGTGTAATATCCCTTTTTTGCTTCTTTGATAACTAATTTAACCTGCTGTATTCTTTCTTATCTGCATGGATCTTTGGGAGGCTCAATCTGTAGCTGAGAGATAGTCTTGTTCTGGTAAGGTGTCTTTTAATTGCTAGCCTTTTATTTATTTTAGCATTATTTTCTTTGTGTTATTTTAGGGACATTAGGCAAATAGGATTGGTGAGTTTATTGAGCTGAATGGCTTGTTGTTGACAAAATTGTTGTAATGCTCTAATGATATTTGGGCTCTTAACAACACTTCTAATCTTCTAGCAGTAAAAAATACCATCTAAACAAAAAATGTAATTGGAGAACTGAGAAAGTCAAATCAACATATTTCAATGTGCTTATACAGTGTTTTTTTTCATGTCTGATCTGCAGTGTGTGCACATGAATTTAAAATGATGTTAACCTACAGATTGAATTAAGGCATTGACAATAATTTGGAAACACGTGGACCTCTGGTCTGGTGCCACTTTTCTGTCTGTTATGTCACTGTGTCGATCACTGCACCTTTCTGTTATGAAGTTTGATATGCTGACCTCTTAATTTGATAAGTGCTGCTGTGTCCTGTTGTCTCAACCTTTCTCATTCATCATTAGTGAAATGTGTCATACACTTACAGTCATATGAAAAAGTTTGGGAACCCCTCTTAATTGTTTGGATTTTTGTTTATCATTGGCTGAGCTTTCAAAGTAGCAACTTCCTTTTAATATATGACATGCCTTATGGAAACAGTAGTATTTCAGCAGAGACATTAAGTTGATTGGATTAACAAAAAATATGCAATATGCATCACAACAAAATTTGACAGGTGCATAAATTTGGACACCCCAACAGAGATATTACATCAATACTTAGTTGAGCCTCCTTTTACAAATATAACAACCTCTAGACGCCTCCTATAGCCTTTGAAGAGTGTCTAGATTCTGGATGGAGGTATTTTTGACCATTCTTCCATACAAAATCTCTCCAGTTCAGTTAAATTTGATGGCTGCTGAGCATGGACAGCCTGCTTCAAATCATCCCATAGATTTTCAATGATGTTCAAGTCTGGGGACTGTGACAACCATTCCAAAACATTGTACTTCTCCCTCTGATGAATGCCTTTGTAGATTTCAAACTGTTTTGGGTCATTGTCTTATTGGAATATCCAACCCCTGCATAACTTCAACTTTGTGACTGATGCTTGAACATTATCCTGATGAATTTGTTGATATTGGGTTGAATTCATGCAGCCCTCGACTTTACCAAGGGCCCCAGTTCCTGAACTAGCCACACAGCATGATGGAACCTCCACCAAATTTGACAGTAGGTAGAAGGTGTTTTTCTTGGAATGCGGTGTTCTTCTTCCGCCATTCAAAGCGATTTTTGTTATGGCCAAATATTTCAATTTTTGTCACATCAGTCCAAAGCACTTTGTTCTAAAATGAATCTGGCTTGTCTAAGTGAGCATTTGCATACAACAAGTGACTCTGTGGCGCGAGTGCAGAAAGGGCTTCTTTCTCATCACCCTGCCATACAGATGTTCTTTGTGAAAATTGCGCTGAGTTGTAGAACAATGTACAGATACACCATCTGCAGCAAGATGTTCTTGCAGGTCTTTGGAGGTGATCTGTGGATTGTCTGTAACCATTCTCACAATCCTGCGCATATGCCACTCCTGTATTTTTCTTGGCCTGCCAGACCTGGCTTTAACAGCAACTGTGTCTGTGGCCTTCCATTTCCTGATTACATTCCTTACAGTTGAAACTGACAGTTTAAACCTCTGCGGCAGCTTTTTGTAGCCTTTCCCTAAACCATGATACTGAACAATCTTTGTTTTCAGATCTTTTGAGAGTTGCTTTGAGGATCCCATGCTGTCACTCTTCAGAGGAGAGTCAAAGGGAAGTACAACTTGCAATTGACCACCTTAAATACCTTTTCTCATGATTGGACACACCTGTCTATGAAGTTCAAGGCTTAACGAGCTAATCCAACCAATTTGGTGTTGCAAGTAATCAGTATTGAGCAGTTACATGCATTCATCCATCCATCCATCCATCCATTATCCACCGCTTATCCGAGGTCAGGTTGCGGGGGTAGCATCCTAAGCAGGGAAGCCCAGAGATCCCTCTCCCCAGCCACCCCCTCCAGCTCCTCTGGGAGGACCCCGAGGCGTCCAGGGGGCATCCTAACCAGATGCCCGAACCACCTCAACTGACTCCTCTTAATGCGGAGGAGCAGCGACTCTACTCCGAGTCTCTCCCGGATAACTGAACTCCTCACCCCATCTCCAAGGGAAAGTCCAGCCACCCTGCGGAGAAAACTCATTTCGGCCGCTTGTATCCGCGATCTTGCTCTTTCGGTCACTACCCAAAGTTTGTGGCCATAGGTGAGGGTAGGAATGTAGATCGACTGGTAAATCGACAGCATCGCCTTTTGGCTCAGCTCTCTCTTCACCACGACGGACCGTTGCAGAGCCCGCATTACTGTGGAAGCCGTACCGATCCGTCTGTCAACCTCCCGCTCCATTCTTCCCTCACTTGTGAACAAGACCCCAAGATACTTGAACTCCTCCACTTGAGGCAGTACTGTGCTCCCAACCCGGAGAGAGCATTCTACCCTTTTCCGGCTGAGAACCATGGCCTCGGATTTAGAGGTGCTGACTCTCATCCCTGCTGCTTCACACTCGGCTGCAAAGCGCTCCAGTGAGAGCTGGAGGTCACTGTCCGATGAAGCCAACAGAACCACGTCATCTGCAAATAGCAGAGACAAGATTCTGAGGTCACCAAACAAGACCCCCCCCCTTGGCTGCAACTAGAAATTCTGTCCATATAACTTATGAACAGAATCGGTGACGAAGGGCAGCCCTGGCGGAGTCTAACCTCAACAGGAAACGAGTCTGACTTATTACCGGCAATGCAGACCAAGCTCCTGCTCCTCCTGTACAGGGACTGAATGCCTTGTACCCTGTACTCTTGGAGCACATCTCATAGGATGCTTCGAGGGACACGGTCGAATGCCTTCTCCAAATCCACAAAACACATGTGGACTGGTTGGGCACACTTCCATGCCACCTCCAGGATCCTGGGCAGGGTGTAGAGCTGGTCCAGTGTTCCATGGCCAGGACGGAATCTGCATTGTTTCTCTTGAATCTGAGAATCGACTATCGACCACACTCTCTTCTCCAGCACCCTTGAATAGACCTTACTGGGAAGGCTGAGGAATGTCCATGCGATGTTGCAGAGACGTGTCAACAAGGACAGCCCCATAAGATCCAGAGCATTGAGGAACCCAGGGTGAACCTCATTCACTCCAGGGGCCCCACCACCTCGGAGCTTTTTAACTACCTCGGCGACCTCAGCCCCTGTTATGGACGGGCCCCCACCGGAGTCCTCCAGCCTCTTCTTCCTCTAAGGAAGGCATGCTGGTGGGATTGAGAAGATGCTCGAAGTATTCCTTCCACCGGTCAAAAACATCTACAGTTGAAGTCAGCAGGGCCCCATCTCCGCTGTACGCAGTGTTGGTGGAGCACCGCTTTCCACTCCTGAGGCACCTGACGGTTTGCCAGAACCTTCTCAGTGCCGACAGAAGGTCGTTTTCCATGGCTTCCCCAAATTCCTCCCATGCCCGAGTTTTTGCCTCTGCAACAGCCGATGCCGCCACACGCTTGGCCTGCCAGTACCCCTCAGCTGCCTCTGGAGTCCCACTGGTCAACGAGACCCGATAGGACTCTTTCTTCAGCTTGACGGCCTCTTGAACCTGAGGTGTGCACCACCGGGTTCGTGGATTCCCGCCACGAGAGGCACCGACAACCTTGCGGCCACAGCTCCCTTCTGCTGCCTTGACAATAGAGGCTCGGAACATGGCCCATTCAGACTCAATGTCCTTCGCCTCCCTCAGTGGCAGTTAAAGATCTTTCTGACCGGTTCCTCCACCAGACGTTCCCAGCAGACCTCTTGTCAGGAACTACATGCTCCTGGTAGGGCTTCCCAAGGCAAACAGATCTGAGGTGAAGATCAAGGCTGCCCTGCTGCCCGCTACCGAGAGTTGATTGTACTGTACAATAAAATAAAAATAAAAAGAGGAATAACCTTGGAGGATATTTTTCACTTAGGGGTGTATACACTTTTGTTGCCAGCAGTTTAGATATTAATGGCTGTGTGTTGCATTATTTTGAGGGGTCAGCAAATATACTCTGTTATACAAGCTGTGCACTGACTACTTTACATTGTATTAAAGTGTCATATCTTCAGTGTTGTCCTATGAAAAGATATAATAAGAGATACTATATATATATATATATATGTATATATAATATATACACACATACAGTAATCCCTCCTCAATCGTGGGGGTTGCATTCCAGAACCCCCCACGATAGATGAAAATCCGCGAAGTAGAAACCATATGTTTGTGTGGTTATTTTTATATATTTTAAGCCCTTATAAACTCTCCCACACTTTTAACATTATTAGAGCCCCCTAGACATGAAATAACACCCATTAGTCAAAAGTTTAAACTTTGTTCCATGACAAGACAGAGATGACATTTCTTTCTCACATTTAAAAGAATGCAAACATATCTTCCTCTTCAAAGAAGTAAACGTCAGGGGCAGAGAATGTCAGAGAGAGAGCCGAGAGTAAAGCAAACAATTAAAAAATCAATACGTGCTTTTGTGCTTTTAAGTATGCCGAAGCACCACGATAAAGCAGCATTTTGTAGAGGAGCGTCCGTATCTTCTAGGCAAACAGCCTCTGTGCAAACAGCCCCTCTGCTCACACCCCCTCCGTCAAGCAGAGAGAGTGAGAGAGACCGAAAAAAGCAAACAATCAAGCACTGCGAGGGAAGCACATCGTATATCATTGAGGAGTTTTATTTAATATGTAATACATGCTCTGATTGGGTAGCTTCTAAGCCATCCGCCAATAGCGTCCCTTGTATGAAATCAACTGGGCAAACAAACTGAGGAAGCATGTACCATAAATTAAAAGACACATTGTCCGCAGAAATCCGTGAACCAGTGAAAAATCCGTGATATATATTTAGATATGCTTACATTTAAAATCCGCGATGGAGTGAATCCGCGAAAGTCGAAGCGCGATATAGCGAGGGATCACTGTATACCAATTTAAGGTTTAATATTTTGCAACTCACCTAATCTATCAGAATTTTCAGAACTTTTGTAGGTATTCATTATTAAATTCACATTTGTGAAGCAGTAGCTGAGTCTCTGTAGATGTATTTTTGCATGGGTCATTTAGATCAAAGAGCTATCAGAGCATAAAATGACTATATAATAAGCAGTTTAAACCTTGAATTATGAAAAGGGGAATTCTTTCTATTTTTTCAAATCTCTCTTGTTTAATGTTTAGGTATATTTAATATCACTTCAATGTCATTTTTATTTTGTTACAGTAGTCCAGAGTATTTCTTTCTCTGAATTACTGACAGCTAAAAGTTTGACTAAGTTTGTTGTAGTACCAGGAGTGCTGTATCGAAACAATTGCTACAACGTGTGGATCTATAAACTTAGACGTTGAGAGGAATGACTATGTGGTGTGGATGAGTACAGTTTCAGTTGAATATGAAATAATAGCAATTTATCAACATAATGAGCGTGTAAGCTTAGGTCTTCCTTGCTGAAATGGAAAGAGTGAAAGTCATAATGCTATTCAGAATTGAGAATGGACTCATGCTCCAGCATTTTAAAAAAGTCACCTTTCCCCTGCCACATTTATTTGAAATATTTGTATTGTGAAGTGTAGAGAAATTGGAGTTGTTTTAAAAATATCATTATTCTTATAAATCATAGTTCTTTAAATACTGTATAAGAGCATAACTGTCCATGTCAAAAGCACAGCGGTACACAGGGTGCTTTATTTTCTGAAGCAATTCAGAATTTAACGTACTTATTAGGAATATGTCCAGTAAACAAATAATCTTAAAATTCTGAAACATTAGATCATAATTAATGAGTAACATTGTACATAATTCTGATGTATTTATCTGAGTTGATTTTGTTTTTGAGGCTACCATCTTCGCCTTGATGTAATTGAAGGGTAGTTGATGTAATTGTTTTGGTAGTTGGTTAAATTGAAAATGGAAATGTTTTCATGTGTTTTTTTTCTTCTAAAATAAAACATTCTCATGTTTGTGAGGTTTAAATAATGTAACCTATTAAAAATCTCCTAACCTAAAATCGTTCTTAAGGATTGTAGTTTATGCCGACTATGTGTTCATAGCAATTTAGTCTAACATTAGTTTGCTTCATAATTACTACCAAAAAATAACATTCTCAGTGAAGCAACAGACTTGACTTTACACCCTAACTGTAGTTGGTTAAAGTTATAATATTGATGAAAGCTTCATATTATCTAATACTACTCACAAATAATTGTGAGTTGTCAACAGGCAGATAAATGTTCTGAGTATCATGTTTATTTGCTTGAGATTTGGGTAATTTTGAGTTTTGGATGAAAGGGTTCCCAAAGCAGGTAGAGCGGTGCGGTCCGTTCCTTTAGGTACGGTACATAATAAAGTTTTCAGTGGTCACCATGCCATGGTCAGGTGAGCATTGAGGCTTTGCAGTGGAGGCTTTTTTCAAAAATGGCGAATCTGTAGCTGCGACGCAGAGGGTGTTTTGCACGCGGTTTGGTTTACGTGCTAATGAAAGTGTTCCAGACCGGAAAACGATTTTGCTATGGGCTCAAAGAGTAAGGGCAACAGGATCTGCACTGAAGAGAAAACCACCCAGACGTCCCAAAAATGTGAGAACACCCAAAAACATTGCTGCAGTGAGGGCTTCGATTGAGCTGTCTCCAATGCGTTCAGCACGGAAACATGCATCACCTGTTTGGATTTCGGAAAGAACTGTGAGGCGAATTTTGCATACTGACCTTCATTTACACCTATACAAGATTATGATTGGTCAGGAATTGTCTTCCAGCAGACTGGGGAGGACGTATAGATTTCTGTAATGGGATCCTCGCAGCTGTGCCTCCCGCTGGCATTCTGTGGAGTAGCGATGAAGCCCATTTCCACCTTTCTGGCACAGTGAACAAACAAAATTTTCGCTACTGGGCTGCTGAAAACCCTTGAGAACTCCATGCACGACCTCTTCACAACCCAAAAGTGATCCGTTTGGTGTGCTGTGTCGTCTATAGGCGTCATTGGGCCTTACTTTTTTGAAGAGGGTGGAGCCACAGTTACTGTGAATTCCAATCGATACTGCAACATGTTGGAGAATTTTCTGCGCCCGAAAACTGAAGAGTACGGGGAAGAACACAACCTAGAGGACTTCTGGTTCCAACAGGATGGAGCTATGGCCCATACAGCACATCGTCCGCGCAAGATTTTGCAGGAGATGTTCCCGGGTCGAGTGGTCTCCTTATGCGAGGCAGTTCCATGGCCATCGCGCTCGCCTGATTTAAGTCCCTGTGACTTTTTTCTGTGGGGGTACCTCAAGGCCGAGGTTTTCAATCGTCATCCTCGGTCCTTGGACCAACTAAAGGAGACTATTCAAGAAGAAATTGAAGAAATATTGTCCGACATGCTAGCGAGAGTGATGGAAAACTTCCAAGAACTGCTCCAAATGTGTATCAGCCGTTAAGGCCACCATTTGGACGATATAATTTTTAAAACTTAAAGTAAAAAAACTTTTTTATATCTACATTTGGGAATTAAAAATTTTTTGGTGATACCTCGTAGCATTTTTTTTCAATCCCCCTTTGAAATGTGGGAGTTATTTCTGCCACACCCTGTATAAAGCTATTGGTCAGGGCATTTTGATAAAGGATACATGCCTGCAGTCAAAGTTTCAAAAGGTGGGTGTGCAGACAAAGTTCTTCTTTGTCTGTACTGGGTTATATTGCTGTTTTTCATTCTTCGTGCAGCGTGGTAAGACCCAATGATCCAGATTAGAAGAATGGGAGTGATTCAAAGTGAGAGTGTAGTGGATCAAAATTATATCTGTTGTGTTAATACTGCTGCAAATTCCTCATAGTTTAAAACTCAGTAATGTTGTTATCACCTTCCTGTTGATGTCATTCCATCTGTTATAGACCTCCTTATTAATTTTTGACAAAAAATATTTCTTTATGACATTTTCAATGCAAGGTCATTGTCTCTCTACATTAATTGCATGAATGAATCAGATGGTACTACATGATGGATGAGAATCTGCTTTTACTTCTCAGTACTCATGTTTCCTTCTTGCTTAGAATGATGTGCAAGCTTTACACTAGCAGTGTTTTTTTTTTGGGTCCATCTCATATACCTTTGGCTGTATGTTTTGGTTGACTGTTCTGTTTAATTCTGAATCTTGTCTCAAGCTTTTGTTTTTCTTCAGCATTTCAGAGTGCATTTAAATCATGATACTCTGTACATCTCTGAAATTGTACTAATGGTTAAGAAGAGGGAGTCTGCATTTTACTACTTAATTTAATAAATAGGTTCAAGACCTGTAGAAGTATTTTATGTACTGCAATGTTTCAAAAGACAAGTTTTAACTTTGTTCAGTCCATAGCAGTTTTCCATTACCTGTTAAATTTGGAATTATACTCAATGTAATGAAATCAGACCATTGCAAGAAATGTTTCCTACAGTGAGCTGAGAAAAAGCCTATCCAACTACTTTGAAGTACAATTCAGAGGCACTGTTCATGTTGATGACTGTCAATAGCCTATTCTTATGATATATATTTTCAAAATATATACACTTGGTGGTTAGATTTGAGTGCAGAAATATTTTTGTTCAGTGACATGTTAAAACTTTTTTTCTGAGTTTTATCAGTTTCCCACGTGTTTTCTGACAAACTGTAATTAAGATTTTATGTTATTTTTTCTGTTTCTGCCTTGCCATTGTCTGTTTTATAAAACTTCAGGTTTATTATCATTGTATTTTATATACAGATTCCCTTTGTATAAGACATAATTCAATTATAAGTTGATATAGTCCTAGCCAAAGAACTAATTCTTGTGTTCAGTGATTTTCTGTTTTTTCTTTGAGATCCATATTTATTTTACTTTATTATTAACTTGTTTCTGTTAATTACCAGATAAATCATATTTAATATTATTAAAGATCTATATTGTGATATATTAATATGAAAAAGTGAATTACTTAGCTGCTGCTGTTGAAAACACAAGGGATAAGGAGTTTTTATTCCAGAAAGGAATGCTTAATGTCAAATCTGTTTTAAAATTTTATTTTCGTGCTGCACGGCACAATTTGTTTTGATCTACAGCTTCAGTAGTTGAGCAGATATATTCATGACAGTTGAAATCTCAGGCGAAAGAAGTTGTCTGAATTGCCAAAAATACATTTTCCCCGTAGATAAAACAAGACACTTTTGAGTTCACCAAAAAGGTATGTCCAAGTTATGCAGTCCTAATCTTTTTCTGCATGCTAATGCATGAGGTGAGTTTCAGTTTGATGCCATTTGAATAATACACAATCTATACTAATAAAAGGCAAAGCCCTCACTCACTCACTCACTCACTCACTCACTCACTCACTCACTGACTCATCACTAATTCTCCAACTTCCCGTGTGGGTGGAAGGCTGAAATTTGGCAGGTTGATTCCTTACAGCTTCCTTACAAAAGTTGGGCAGGTTTTATATCGAAATTCTACGCGTAATGGTCATAACTGGAAGCAGTTTTTCTCCATTTACTGTAATGGAGATGAGCTTCAACGCCGTGGGGGAGTTTCGTGTGACATCATCACGCCTCCCATGTAATCACGCAGTACATAGAAAACCAGGAAGACCTCAAAAAAGCGCTCAAGAAAACATGCATTATATAATTGAGAAGGCAGCGAAACAATAAGAAGCGAGTTCTGCTACTTCGGAAACAAAGCACGATGTAAACCTACACTTTAAATTAAGTTCATAGACAGGCTGCCGCTGGCGTTTGTAATTTAGTGCCTGCCCATATAAGGCCATCCGTCAGCGGCAATCCAATAGCAAACTGCCACGGGTAAATATTCACGGGTGAAGGACTGTGCTTATGGAGAGGAAGATGAGATGGTCAGGGTGGTGTTTGACACAAACTCAGCGAAACTGCCAGAGAAAGTTTTAAGTGCCAGGACTAAGGTAACATTAAATAAAGCTATGGACATAGCACGAGATGGCACCAGCACAGCTGGGAACCTTCGATGCAAGTACACCGAGTGGCTCACGTGAACTGATGCAGTGCACAGATAAAAGCAACAGTTCCAAAAGCTGAACAAAACCGAATTACACAATTGAAAAGGCAGCAAAAATATGAAGCGTCTGATAAGCATATTCATAAATGCAGCTACTGTGGAAACAAAGCACACGGTGGAAAAAGTCAATGTCCGCTAAAGGAAGACAGCGTAAAAAAAAAAACCCGTGCATGCAGTTTGTCACATCACAGATAAAAAGGAAGGCGAGCTGTTTATTGATGCAGTAAGAAACGAATCGATGAATGAAACCTCTTATCTTTACAGCGATTGACAAACACGGAATGTAACTTGAACACATCGTACAAATACGAGCCTGATTGAAAGAAATAATGATAATCAAATCCTTGATGACAGCAACATTCAATAACACTCACAAAACAATTACTGTATATTGACAATCATGTTACGTTATTTTTAAAATGTTCCCTTTTCTTTTCATAACTTCTACTTCTCCACTGCGATACACGGGTATATATATAAATGTATATCTATAGCCCGATCTACAATACATACTTTAGCTGTGGCGCAATTGTAGAGTCTTAAGCCTCTAACGCCGACATTGAGGTTCGATTCGAGAGGGATGTACTGACTATGCAGCGCTACCGATTCATTTTACCTTCCCATCTCCTTGGTTTGGGGCGTATGAAAAATATTAGGTTACGCAGAATCATGTTACGTTATTTTTAAAATTTTCCCTTTCTTAGCACAAGCACAGTTGAGAAGCTTGATGCATGTACTCCATAACGCGTTAAAAATAGCGCATTTAATCACACTTTCAATTCCAAGCAAGCGGGAACTTTTGTCAATGCATGATTTCCTGGTACATCCATTACACTGATGCACACATCACAGCTACAAAAATGTTAGAGTCGGAATAAAGCGCGTTCCTCGACTGATCATTTCGACTACCCAGTAAGCCTTGATAAAAGCATGGTTTTGTGCACACTGAAAAGCAAGCAAAATTAGATGCATTACAGAAAGCGGACTTTGTGGCTCTTACTGGGGATCATTGGACTTCCGTGACCGTTAGTAATTCTAAATACATCTAATTACAAAATGTTCAATGATCACACTGTTTTAGCCTAATGTACAAAATAATTTTGGCTAATGTTACTCAGAGTTTAAAGAGTAAGCTGGTCAAATTACCTTTTATGTTTCTGACTTATTTTTTAAGAAGAAAAACTGCACTTTATGGTGAAATTTTGGTTATTATTATTTAAAGACAATACTATTCTGAAAATGTACTTAAAGTACTTAAACTACCACTTTATTTTTAAGTCTGCCCAATTTTAACCAGGGATGATATTTTTGTTTCTGTTTTGAATTCAAATGCAGTTTAAAAGCTTTTTTTCAGAAATTAAAACAGCTTCAGTTTACAATATTCATGTCCATGTCTATTATTTGATTCTGTAAGCCCACTAAAACCGTTTTAAATAAAAAAAAAACATTTGCGATTTGGGGCAAATTCGTGTCGCGATTACATACGATTAATCAAGATTAATTCTTACACAGCCTCTAATTAATTGGATTAATTTTTTAATCGAGTCCCACCTAATATATATATGTAGATATATATATGTAGATTTGTATATATATGTGTATATACAGTATATATGTAGATATGTATATGTTGTATATACAGTATGTATATATGTGTGTGTATATATACAGTATGTGTATATATATGTATATGTATATATATGTGTCTGTGTGTGTGTGTGTGTGTGTGTATATATATATATATATATATATATATATATATATATATATATATATATATATATATATATATATATATATATATATATATATATATGCCAGCAACACTCATGACAATTACAAAACAATTACATTGTCAATCATGTTACGTTATTATTAAAATGTTTCCTTTTCTTTTTACTTCTCCGCTGCCAATCGCAGCTATTTTGCTATATATATATATATATATATATATATATATATATATATATATATATAAATAGATAGATATGACAACAACACTCATATCAATGACAAAACAATTACATTAACAATCATCTTACGTTATTTTTAAAATGTTTGCTTTTCTTTTTCATAACTTCTTTAACACACTACTTCTCCGCTGCGAAGCGCGGGTATTCTGCTAGTCTATACTAATAAAAGGCATAGCCCTCACTGACTCACTCACTCACTCACTCATCACTAATTCTCCAACTTCCCGTGTAGGTAGAAGGCTGAAATTTGGCAGGCTTATTCCTTACAGCTTACTTACAAAAGTTGGGCAGGTTTCATTTTGAAATTCTACATGTAATGGTCATAACTGGAACCTATTTTTTCGTCCATATACTATAATAGACTTCTGCTCGATGCCCGTGGGAGGCGGAGTTCGCCTCCCACGTAATTTAGTGCCTGCCCATATAAGGCCGTCCGTCAGCGGCAATCCAATAGAAACACTGCTGCTAAATATTCATTGGTGAAGGACTGTGCTTATGCAGAGGAAGATGAGATGGTCAGGGTGGTGTTTGGCACAAACTCAGCGAAACTGCGAGAGAAACTTTCAAGTGCCGGGTCTTGGCTAACATTAAATACAGCCATGGACATTGCACGAGATGGCACCAGCACAGCTGGGAACCTTCGATGCATGTACACGGCGGCTCACGTGAACTGACGCAGTGCACAGACAAAAAGCAACAGTTCCAAAGAGTGCTGATCAAAAACCGAATTACACAATTGAGAAGGCAGCAAAAAAATATGAAGTGTGTGATACATACAAGAATATTCATAAGTGCAGCTACTGCGGAAACAAAGCACACGTTGGAAAAAGTCAATGTCCCGCTAAAGGAAGACAGTGTAAAAAAAAACCCGTGCCTGCAGAATGTCACGTCTCAGATAAAGAGGAAGACGAGCTGTTTATTGATGCAGTAAGAAACGATTCGAGGAATGAAATCTTTACAACGATTCACAAACACAGAATGTAACTTGAACACAACACATCCTACAAATACGAACCTGATTGAAAGAAATAATAATAATCAAATCCTTGATGACAGCAACACTCATAACACACACAAAACAATTACTGTATATTGACAATCATGTTACGTTATTTTTAAAATGTTCCCTTTTCTTTTTCATAACTTCTTTAACACACTACTCCGCTGCGAAGCGCGGGTATGTATATATATATCTATATCTATATCTATATCTATATATATATATATATATATATATATATATATATATATATATATATATATATATATATATATATATATATCCCGATCTACATACTCTCAAATAGACAAACCACATGCCATGGTGCAATGGTAGAGGCTTTGCCTCTAGCGCCGACGTCCGAGGTTTGATTCCCGAGAGGGGGTGCACTGAGTATGTACAGCGCTTCCCGATTCATTTTACCCTCGCATCCCCTTGGTTTGAGATGTATGAAAAAATATGCGGTTAACGCAGAAAGACAGATCACCAATTAAAGCTTTATGAATAATGGATCATTTATTCGCCATCAGTGATTGTTTTGGTAAAGCCGTACTCAGTGTATTCATTAGATGAACGGTAAAAAAGTAAGAACGAGGGAAGGGTAACTTATTGAGGCATGCAGGCAAAACCACAATAGCACGCGGGCTCGATGTACTGTAGTGCGCGTCAACTCAATCTGAATTGCATGATCACATTCGAAAAAATATATCTTTTCAAGTTCTATTTAGTCCATATGTGTCAAACTCAAGGCCCACGGGCCACATCCGGCCCGGTGTGTAATTAAATCCGGCCCGCGAGATCATTTTATATACTGTATTATTGTTATTAATGGCCCGGGGATATGAAGCGCTGGTAACACAATAAACTACAGATCCCATAATGCAGCGCTTCAGCTGCCTTGCCGAACACTTACCGCGTTAATCAAGTCTAGCTTATGATGCTGCAAGTTATTGCGAAGCTAGCCCACACGATGCTGAAGAGAAAAGTTGATTCTGAAAATAGAGCCTTTAAAAACCGATGGGAGGCTGAGTATATGTTTACTGAACCCGTGTGTCTCATTTGTGGAGCTTATGTGGCTGTAATTACAGAATTTAATCTAAGACGGCACTATGAGACAAAACATCAGGGTAACCTGAATGCAATGCAGAAGATACAGAAAGCAGAAGAATTAAATAAGAATCTGACACTTCAGCGGACGTTTTTACCCGTGCACAATCACAAAGTGATTTCAAGTGAAGCTACTTTTATGGGAGACACAAATGCACCAGTGCAACTTGCCCTACTTTCCCTGTTGCCAAGTAATGTTAAACCAAGTTGTCACTACGGTGTTCCCAAATACGCACTTTGCTGATAAACTGGCGCACTGAGTTTGCACGGCGCTTTGGTGACTTTGAAGAACAAAAAAAGTCCGTCTACATGCGGCTCGAACCTTGTGTATGTTTGGTAGCACATATCTGTGTGAGAAGCTCTTCTCAGTGATAAAGACTAACAAAACAGCACACAGGAGTCGCCTCACTGATGAGCACCTGCAATCCATCCTGAGAATCTCCACAACACAGAACCTCACACCAAACATAAACGAACCTGTTGCCAAATAAAGATGCCAGGCGTCCAGCTCTAAAATGACATATGAGCAAAGACAACTGAATGATTTGATTTGTTATTGCTGAAAGGAACACATTTTATTTATATTTCCAGGTTTTGTTATGCAGCATGTTCATATTTGAATTTGTATAATTTTGACAGGATATATTTTTATGGAGAGCAAAATCTTTTGGGATATTTAAAATCTTAAGTTTATTTTTTATATAAAATTACATAAGAGTAAAGAAATTTGAATGTTTGTTCTTTTAACGTTTACTTTATTTCTAACTTGTATAATTTAGACAGGATAAATTTTTATGGAGAGCGAAATATTATAAGTTGTTTAAGGTTTGAGTTGATTTATTCAGGAATAATATTCCTGTCTGTTTTTACCATTCCTACCAAAGATATTTCTGTCGACTAAATAAAAATTCCTTCTATTTAAAATTTAAATAGAATTTGAACAAATACGATAAGTTCATAATATCCACGCAGACTTGCACGTAAGAGCAGGAGTTATCCGTTGTAACAAGCAGTGTATTGCACTGATACGAAATAGCTGTGTGTGTATATATGTAGATATGTATGTATATGTGTATATATATATATGTTTATATATGTGTGTGTGTATGTATATATATATATATATATATATATGTATGTATTTGTGTGTATATATGTGTGTGTATGTATAGATACAGTATGTGTATATATATATGTTTATGTGTGTGTAAATATATATATATATATATGACAACAACACTCATCACTCACAACAGTGACAAAACAATTACATTGACAATCATGTTACGTTATTTTCAAAATGTTTCCTTTTCTTTTTCATTGCTTCTTTAACACACTACTTCTCGCAAGTAAGCACGGGTATTTTGCTAGTATATATATATATATATATATATATATATATATATATATATATATATATATATATATATATATATATATATATATATATATATATATATATATGTGTATATATATATATATATATATATATATGTATATGTATATGTATATATGTATATGTATATGTATATATATGTATATATATACACTGCTCACAAAAATTAAAGGAACACTTTAAAGAAACACATCAGATACATTAGATCTCAATATGAAGTTGAATATCTATACAAATAACGACAGTGCAATGTCTTAGGAACAAAAGGATGCCTAGTCTTTTAATGGAAATAAAAGTTTTCTGCCTACAGAGGGCTCAATTGTGTAGACACCCTAAACTCAGAGTGAAATGAAGATGTGGCAGGCTAGTCCACTTTTTTAAAAACTTAATTTCTGCTACTCAAAATGCTTTTCAGTATCTTGTGTGGCCCCCACGAGCTTGTATGCATGCTTGACAACGTCGGGTAATGCTCCTAATGAGACGACGGATGGTGTCTTGTGGCATTTCCTCCCAGATCTGTATGAGGGCATCCCTGAGCTGTTGTACAGTCTGAGGAGCAACCTGGCGGCGCCTAATGGACCGAAACATAATGTCCCACAGATGTTCTATTGGGTTTAAGTCAGGGGATCGTGAAGGCCATTCAATTGTTTCAATTCCTTCATCCTCCAGGTACTGCCTGCATACTCTTGCCACATGAGGCCGGGCATTGTCGTGCATTAGGAGGAAACCAGGACCTTCTGCACCAGCGTAGGGTCTGACAATGGGTCCAAGGATTTCATCCTGATACCTAATGGCAGTCAAGGTGTCTTTGTCTAGCTTGTAGAAGTCTGTGCGTCCCTCCATGGATATGCCTCCCCAGACCATCACTGACCCACCACCAAACTGGTTATGCCGAATGATGTTACAGACAGCATAACATTCTCCATGGCTTCTGCAGACCCTTCAACGTCTGTCACATGTGCTCAGGGTGAACCTGCTCTCATCTGTGAAAAACACAGGGTGCCATTGGTGGACCTGACAATTCTGGTATTCTATGGTAAATGCTGATCGAGCTCCACTGCGCTGGGTTGTGAGCACAGGGCCAACTAGAGGACGTTGGGACCTCAGACCACCCTCAAGAAGTCTGTTTCTGATTGTTTGGTCAGAGACATTCACACCAGTGGCCTGCTGGAGGTCATTTTGTAGAGCTCTGGAAATGCTCATCCTGTTTGTCCTTGTCCAAAGGAGTAGATACCAGTCCTGCTGATGGGTTAAGGACCTTCTATGGTCCTGTCCAGCTCATCCTAGACTAACTGCCTGTCTCCTGGAATCTCCTCCATGCCCTTGAGACAGTGCTGGGAGACACTACAAACCTTCTGGCAATGACACACATTGATGTGGCATCCTGGAGAAGTTGGATTTCCTGTGCAACCTCTGTAGGGTCCAGGTTTCGTCTCATGCTACCAGTAGTTACACTGACCATAGCGAAATGCAAAACTAGTGAAAAAAACAGTCAGAAAAGATGAGGAGGGAAAAATGTCAGTGGCCTCCACCTGTTAAACCATTCCTGTTTTGGGGGTCATCTCATTGTTGCCCCTCTAGTGCACCTGTTGTTAATTTCATTAACAGCAAAGCAGCTGAAACTGATTAACAACCCCCTCTGCTACTTAACTGACCAGATTAATATCCCATAAGTTTCATTGACTTGATGCTATACTCTGAGTAAAAAGTGTTCCTTTAATTTTTTTGAGTAGTATATATATATATATATATATATATATATATATATATATATATATATATATATATATATATATATATATATATATCTATAATATATATACTAGTAAAATACCCAGCAAGAGCTGAGAAGTAGTGTGTTAAAGAAGCAATGAAAAGAAAAGGAAACATTTTGAAAATAACGTAACATGATTGTCAATGTATTTGTTTTGTCACTGTTGTGAGTGATGAGTGTTGTTGTCATATATATATATATATTTACACACACACACATAAACATATATATATACATATCTATACATATACACATATATACATACATATATATATCTACATATATACACATACATATACATACACACATACATACATACACACACATATATAAACATATATATACATATACATACATATCTACATATATACACACACAGCTATTTCGGATCAGTGCAATACGCTGCTTGTTAAAATGGATAACTCCCGCTCTTACGTGCAAGTCTGTGGATATTATGAACTATCGATTTGTTCAAGTTCTATTTAAATTTTAAATAGAAGGAATTTTTATTTAGTCGACAGAAATATCTTTGGTAGGAATGGTAAAACAGACAGGAATATTATTCCTGAATAAATCAACTCAAACCTTAAACAACTTATAATATTTTGCTCTCCATAAAAATATATCCTGTCTAAATTATACAAGTTAGAAATAAAGTAAACATTAAAAGAACAAACATTCAAATTTCTTTACTCTTATGTAATTTTATATAAAAAATAAACTTAGATTTTAAATATCCCAAAAGATTTTGCTCTCCATAAAAATATATCCTGTCAAAATTATACAAATTCAAATATGAACATGCTGCATAACAAAACCTGGAAATATAAATAAAATGTGTTCCTTTCAGCAATAACAAATCAAATCATTCAGTTGTCTTTGCTCATATGTCATTTTAGAGCTGGACGC